>NW_027185712.1:32421462-32431529 GCF_028583685.1 Petaurus breviceps papuanus
GAGAGAGAGAGAGAGAGAGAGAGAGAGAGAGAGAGAGAGAGAGAGAATTACTTTTTGAATAGAAAAAAGGACTTTTTTCCTCTGGATTGAAAAGAGAATAATACCCTTAGGTTGAGTAGCATGTCAGGGAGAAAGGAAGGAAGGAAGGAAGGAAGGAAGGAAGGAAGGAAGGAAGGAAGGAAGGAAGGAAGGAAGGAAGGAAGGAAGGAAGGAAGGAAGGAAGGAAGGAAGGAAGGAAGAAAGGAAGGAAGGAAGGAAGGAAGGAAGGAAGGAAGGAAGGAAGGAAGGAAGGAAGGAAGAATAGAGGACTTAGGAAGAAGGGAAGGAAGAGGGGAGAATGTAAATGAGAATTAATTAAGTGTGGAATTGCACTATGATAAATACTAGGGATACAAATTTTAAAAAGAAATTCTGTCCCTGTTCTCAAGAAATCTTCATTCTAAAAAGACAAAAGAAGTTGCTAGAAAAGGAAGGGGGGAGGAGAGATAAAGGTACCTACTAGTGGGCATGACACTGCAATTTAGAAAGTCAGGAACAGGACCGGGAGGGAAATGAATGCAAGTCAGACAACATTTTCACAAAATAGAGGCCTCAAGAGAAACTTATTAATGTAGACATATTCAAGTTTGTAAGCAATTGGTACTTCGATGGATACATGATTACATTGAGATGAGTATTCTTTTCAACAGTATATATCATAATTCATCCATACCTTTCCACTTTTCATCAATCTTGTCCATGTTTCCTAGTAAATTCTTTCTAATTTAATGTATTGAAAAAAAGGCATGTCTAAGTTCTTTTAAAAAATGAGGATTGTAGAAAGACAGTGAAAGTAACAAATGATATTAAAAGACTTCAGTATTTCTGTCAGAGCTGGATATATCTAAGAGAAAAATAAATGAGAAAATATAGAACTGAATAGATTTTGGGGAAAAATGGTATTTAATTGCCTTGGTGACTTCAGAGATCAGCATTAAAGAATATCTATATCTATATATTTACATATATTATAAATGTGATTTATAAATATAATCAGAATTATAAGATATCTTTATCAAATTGATCTTGAAGTAGGGTACAAAAAACAAAAACAAATGTAAGAAATGTAGAAACAATAAATCCATCTTTTAGGGACAATAAAATAGCAATGAACAAGCAATGAACATCTGCATGGAGATTAAGTAATACAAAACCAGAATACCAAAATTTATCAGATACAACTCAAATAATTATGATAGGATCATTCTTATCCCTAAAATCTTTAATTAACAAGATAGAAACAAAATCAATAAACTGAACATACAATTAAAAAGAATGAAAACGTATATATAACCCATAAAAGAGATTTTTTAAATCTTAATATGAAACTAATAAAAGATAAAAGCTTATTTTTAAAAATTAATAGTATCTATAAACTACTAATCTGATCAAGAGCCTGGTCTTCATCTCTCATGGATACCAAACTTAGCCACCACAGACATCTTGCCTCTGTCCCGCTGCATCCTGGTACTCACCATCTGAATCAGAGTATATTAGGACCTAAACAATCCCTACTCCCAACTCAAGGGAAGTTAATTCCCTCACTCCTGAGATATTATCCTTGGGTAGAGCTAATCTGACTCTAGACTGAAGACTGAATAAGTAAAACTTCATCTCTATTATAGCCAATTTTAGCTTTAGCTGTATCTCAACTACTCCTCACATCAGGATATTGGGGACTAGAAAATGGGCATCTTGCTAACTACCCTGCTTATATCATGCTCTCTATCTCTCTTTTTCAATCTCTCCCCGTCCCTCCCTTCTCTTCCCTCCACCATTGCTGGTGACAAATTACTACCTAGAGTTCCATTCAAAATCCCTGTGATTCAGAGTGGTAGACTGCTTAGGTCAAAGTTCCCTTCCCTGGCTACAACCACCTAATTCTTCATATACATATCCATGTCATACCTAATTCTCCCAGGTCTTAAGTAAACTCCACCTTCTCTTTCTATTGTGATTCACTGAACCTCCATTCTACTTTTTCAAAGAAAGTTCCCTTCCTATTAAACCTCTTTATCTCATATTGCTTTCATCTCCTTATAATAATTGAAATCGCTTAGCTTCCAGCATCCCTTTCTACCATCTTTAGTACACGATTAACTCTTACCATTCTCATACCTGCTCCCTATCCCCAGGGTCCTGGACCAACAGGGGTATAAGACCTCATTCTTGTTCATTGCTGACACTTTCTGCTCCTCATCTGACCACTTGTTTGAGAGATCTTTCTTCTTTTGATATTCAACACATTCATATATATCAACTTTTACAGATCTTAGTGGCAGATGTCTACTGGCTATTAGGTCATTCTCCATCTTTTAACCAGGAGACCTAGTTCACCGTGTTCTTCTTTATCCCAAATCTTGACCTATACTTGAGGGATTCTACTTGATATGAATGCTCCCTCAAAGAGTGTTTTAGATTCTTCAGTGCCTTTTATTTATCCCTGTACTTATCTATAGCCATACATGTTTGTTGTTATTCAATCATTTCAGCCCTACCTAACTCTTTCTGATCCCATCTGGGATTTTCTTGGCAAAGAAATTGGAGTGATTTGCCATTTCTTTCTCCAGTTCATTTTACAGATGAGGAAACTGAGGCAAACAAGATTAATTGATTTGTCCAGGATCACAGAGCTAGTAAGTGTATGAAGCAGAATTTGAATTCATGAAATTGAGTCTTTCTGATTTTAATACCAGTGATCTATCCAATGTGCCACCTAGGTTCCCATAGCCATACATAGGAATGGTCATATTCTGATCTAATTTCACAACTGTTGTACCTCCCTAACCCATAATTCTGCTCTATCAATAAAAAGCACTGTTGAACCCAAGGGGCTGGGACACTATGGTGCCTTCCTTGAGCATGTCAACTCTGGAAACATGTGCATGGTCCAAATCTGGTTCACTCCTGGGAGATTATGACCACTTAGAAGAAAAGTTAGACTCCTTTTTTTCTCACACTATTTTTGCTCATTAGGCCCCCACTCCTATACTCTAAGGACAATTCCTTAAGGCTCAGTTTTGACTTATATATAGGATCTGCCCCAAAAGAGAGAGTCACAAAAGCTGGAGGAAAGTCACCAATCTATGAATTATGCCAACTGGAGGATTGGAATAAAAGAGAACGAAATAGAGACACTCCCATTAAACCTAGCCAATGAGATTCTCCCCTTTTCCTGCTTAGTGGTTAATAAGGGTATTGACTAGTTATCCCACAAGGCAAAGTCCATTCTGTACTGATTTGCATACATGTAATTGGTTAGAAACAACAACAAAAACAACATGCCCTGTTTGATCCCAACATACACTGAGATCTACAATTTAACCTTAATTTCATCCCCTCCTAGATCTTCCTGTGCCTCTCAGAAACACCCAGTTACTCCTTCCCTCCCTGCTTTCCCAGACCATCACTTGTGCTTTCAGCCTACCTTTCTTTCAATAAAAAATATGTCAATCAGTTCAACTTTACACTACTCTAAACTTCTGAAAGCCTTTTCCAACAAGTCTTATCATTGCTATTTCTTTTGCTAGACCCAGTTCTGCTTTGTCTTCTTCTGATTGAATACTGGCAAACTGTGCTAGAGCTATTCAGACCACTGTGTTGACTAGGTCCACTATGAATTTATGTTAACTGAGCTCTGATTTCTTCATAAAAATCCTTTTAAATTTCCTTGACTGACTCACTCTTCTAACAACAGCTGTTACAAACCACAAACACCACGATCTTTCTCTTCCTTCTATGCAGGGGATCTCATCTCATACTTAAAAAAACAAACAAACAAACATTAAAGAACAACCTTCAGGAGCATGCCTAACCAGGGATGCATCACAGGACTCTTACCGGGTCTTTCTAATATGATTAACTCTCATGGTGACCTTATCAGCTACCATGGATTCAATGACCATATCTACACAGAAAAGTCCCAGATTTACATTTCTAGCCTTATCCTATTCTCTAAATTCTTTTGTTTTTATTAATTTTTTTAAACTCAAGGGCCAGAACACAAATAAAGAATAGAGAAAAGAAACATAAATATATCACAAATTTAAATATTGAAACTTAAATACAGAGAAAGAAGAAAAACATGTCTTGTGTATAGCAGAACATAAGAGAGCATTCAAAATATGTAACAATAAATTTTCATTTCAAGAAAGCCAGTATGATAAAAAAAAAATACACAGTGTTGAGAATTCTCCATCTTTTCTTTGCTTCCTTATAAGTATTTTTTTTGTATGCTGTGTACTTTTTTCACTTTGTTTTTTTTACCTCCCCCTACACCACCCAGAAGGTTACAATAAAGTTTAGATATGTTTCTCTATAACTATAGATATATACATACACATATACATATATATGCATATGTAGACATATACTTTCCCATACTGTACTCTTGAACTTTTTAAATATTTGTTCATATTTCTTGTTTCCTATCCCTCCGGCCTCCTCTACTTTACTTGTACTCACTACCTTGCCCTCTTATTATTTGACTACTCCCCTGTAAATATCCCTCCCCTATCCTCCCATTCTTATGAGTTTAAAGACTTTTCTATACTCCCCTTTTACTTATTCCCTCACCTTCCCCTGTAAAAATCCCCCTTCCTTGTCCTCTCCCCCCTCCTTAAGTACCCACCATTTTATTTTTCTTAATTTAGAAGATTTTTATACTCTTCTAAATACATACATATATATATATATATGTATATGTATGTATGTATGTATGTATTGTTCCCCCTTAAACCCGTTCCTGGTGTAAGTAGGTTACCAGAAGACCAGCCTTCCTCCATCTAGTTCTTCTGTATTGATTCTTTCTCTTGCACCTCATTTGTATGAAATAGTTACTGTTTTTGGAGGTTTAACCCAATATTTCCTATGAGCTACCCAATTATTAATAGGAATCTTAAACACACATTTTACATTTTACTTATTTATAAAGTATGCAGTCTGTCCTTGTGAATCCCTCATAATCAGTCTTTGGTATGTGCCTTATATTTCTCTTTGTTCTTGCAGGTCAAATCTTCTGTTAAGTTCAGGATATTTTTTTGAAAACGTCTTGACAGTCTGAATTTATCAAATGTCCACTCTTTTTCATTCAGGATAATACTTAATTTTGCATGGTATGATATTTTGGGGGGAGAGCCCCAGTTCTTTTGCTCTTTGGAATGTTGTGTTCCAAGACCTGTGATGCTTTAATGTCTCCTCTGCTAAGTCTTGTGTAATTCTAATTGTGGTGCCATCAATTGTAAATTGTTTTAATCTTGATTCTTTCAATATTTAATCATTGAGCTGGGGGATTTGGAATTTGACTATGATAGTCCTATGAATTTTCTTCATAGGATCTCTTTTAAATGGTGATCAGTTATTTCTTTCTATTTCTACTTTCCCCTTTAATGCTTCAGGACAATTTTCTTTAATTATTTCTTGTATTATTGTATCAAAATTCTTTTTTATCATAACTTTCATTTAGTCCAATTATTTTTATATTTTCTCTTCTTGATCTATTGTCCAAATATGTTTTTTTCCTATAAGATGTTTGATTTTTTTCTTCCATTTTTTTCATTGTTCATATTTTGTTTAATTATTTCTTTATCTCTTATAATTTCACTAGCTTCATTTTGCCATATTCTAATTTTCAAGATGTCATTTTCTTCCTTAAGATTCTGGATCTCCTTTTCTAATTGGTTTACTTTCCTTTAATGCTTTTCTTGTTTTTCTTGGATTTTCTTATTTTCTTTATTATTTTTTCCTCCTCTGTCATTTGATTTTTTAAGTCTTTTTTTAAAGATATTCTGTGAATCCTCTTTGGGTAGGTGACCATTTGACATTATTCTTTGGGGGTCTTTTTACTTCAATATCCTCTTCGGAAGATGAACTCTGGTCATCTCTATTCCCCTAATTGTTTTCTATTGTTGGATGCTTTCTTCTTTGCCTATGCATTTTTTGTGGTGATAGTGTAATGATTTATAATCACCTCTTGCCCTGTGGTATGGGAAATGTGCCCTCTCGCACCAGATCTTCAGTTCTTCCCTTTAGCCTGGAACCAAAGCCAACCTCCAACCTTCTATAACTGCGTGCAGCCAGAGGCTTCTGCCCCACTGCTTCTGCACTCACTGGGCATGTGCTGATTCCTTCTTGCTCCTGCTGTTCTTTGTAATACAGCTGGTCTTACAGTTCCTTGTCAGAAGGGGTTCCCTTGATATTCCTGGGCTCAGATGCCCAGCTCCCTTCCTTATCCCAGGGGTAAAAGTTCTGGTACATAAAACCAAGGCAGCTGTTCAGGCCAACTAGCCACAGGACTTCCCCCTTTTTTTTTTTCTTTAAGAGGCTCGCTGCTTGTTGTTAAAATGGAACCTAGCCTGGAGGTATTTACTCTTCACAGGGACAAAGTATCATTCTGGGATTTTTCTTCTGATATTCTTGAATTGCCCCATGAAGACCTATGTTTTACCCCTTTTCTTAATTTTCTCCACCCACACTTTTTCATTCTAAGGTGCTACTGTAAACATTTTGGGGGGCACATCTTGAGAGCTTGGAATTTTCTGACATTCTCCACCATCTTGCTGAAATCTTCTGTCTTTGAATTCAAATTCTGTATTTCCATATGCTTTCTTGACATCTCCACTGGGGTGTTTCTTATGGGCACTAAATTCATCATGTCCAAAACAGAACTCATTATCTTTCACCATAAAACCACCTCTCCTCAGTTTTTAAGGATAGTATTATCTTTCCAATCAAGGAAGTTCACAACCTAGAAATCTCCTACTCTTCACTCTCATACACCACCATATACAGTCATTTACTTAACCTTATTGATTCCACCTCCTCAGCATCTAATCCCTTCTATTCCCTCTATTCATGTAACAGCTAACTTATGTCAGGCCCTGTGGACTATTAAACAGCTTCCTAGTTGGGGCCCCAGTATCTAGTCTTCCCCTTTGGCAATCTATTCTCTAGAAATTGACAAATTGATATTCCTAAAAAAAAATGAAAATAAAAAAAGATATGGAAATATCATTCTTCTGCTCAAGAACCTTTACAGGCAGGGGGAGCCAAGATAGTGGAGAAAAACAGGAACTTGTTGAACTCCCACTCCAGCCACCTCTAAAACCTGTAAAATAAATGACTCTAAACAAATTTTAGTGCTCCAGAACTCACAAAGTGACAGAGAGAAGCAAATCTCCTGCTAAAGGTGGCCTGCCAGGCTGACAAGAGGTGACTATTGCACAGAGCTGGGAGCAGAGAGCAGTCCCATGTGAACCACACTTTCCCAGAACTAAGATGCCCCAGACCCACATCACAGACCTGCTGGAGCAGACATCAGGAGAGTGAATCACTGGCAGGTTCCAGACTTCTCAACCCATAACCACTAAAGAGAAAGTAAAAAGGCAGTGGAGAACTCTGTTGATCCTGAATGAGAGAAGACTGCTCTCTGCCCCCTGCCCCCAGGGAAGAGGAGGTGGTGGCATGGTGGCTGCAGCAGCCAGGTGGCTGCCTCCTGAGCTTGAAGACTACAAATCTTGGGCGGACTAAGTAGCCTACCAGAGGGCATTTGCAGGAATCTCTCTGCTGGTGCTGAGTCAGAATTTTCTTGCTCTGCCCTGCTTGGATCTGGGTTGCAGTCATGGGTGGTGTTCCTGGGGTAAGGAGCACTAGCATGGTGGAACTTGTTGAGGCTGTGGAGAGGCAGTCTTCTTCACAGTGCTGAGGCAGGTGGCTAGAAGAAGGCACAACAGCTTTTGGAAAACAGCTACACAAAACCCCAGAAACTTGGGACATAGTACTTTCCTCTCTGGAAGCAGAATTGTACCATGGCAAAGAGCTCAAAAGTCAAGTAATTGGCAGGAAAGATGAGCAAACAAAGGAAGTGTAATCAAATTATAGAATCATTTTTGGGGGATAAAGATGATCAATACATAGAACCAATAGAAGAAAAAAAAAGTCAAAACTCCTGCATCAAAAGCCTCCAAGAAAAATATGAACTGATCACAGGCCTTGGAGGAGCTCAAGAAGAATTTTGAAAATCAAGTAAGAGAAGTAGAGAAGAAACTGGGAAGAGAAATAAGAATGATGCAAGAAAATCATCAAAAGCAAGTGAATAGCCTGCTAAAAGAGACCCCCCCAAAAAAATACTGACAAAAATAAAACCTTAAAAAAAGACTAATTCAAATAGTAAAAAAGGCCCAAAAAGCCAATGAGAAAAAGAGTGCCTTAAGAAACAGAATTGGCCAGATGGAAAAGGAATTTCGAAAACTCACTGAAGAGAATAATTTCTTCAAAATGATATGAGTAAATGGAAGCTAATGACTTTATAAAAAATAAATATACTATAAAACAGATCCAAATGCATGAAAAAAATAGAAGGCAATATGAATTCTCATTGAAAAACCACTGACCTGGAAAATAGATCCAGGAGAGATCATTTAAAAAAAAATTGGACTACCTGAAAGCCATGATCAAAAAAAAGAGCCTACAAGTCATCATTCAAGGTATTCTCAAGGAAAATTGCCCTGACATTCTAGTACCAGAAGGCAAAATAGAAATTGAAATAATTCACCAATTGCCCCTTGAAAAAGATCCCAAAAGGAAAACTCCTAGGAATATCATAGCCAAATTCCAGAGTTCCCAGGACAAGGAGAAAATACTACAAGTGGTCAGGAAGAAACAATTTGAGTATTGTGGAAACACAATCAGGATAACACAAGATCTAGCAGCTTCTACATTAAGGAATTGAAGGGCTTTGAATATGATATTTCAGAGGTCAAAGGAGCTAGGATTAAAACCAAGAATCACAGGGGCGGCCAGGTAGCACAGTGAGTAAGAACACCGGCTCCAGTGTCAGGATGACCTGAAGATTGAATCCCGGATTCAGACACTTAGCACCCACCCAGAAACACCTGGCCATGTAACCTTGAGCAAGTTACTTAACCCTGATTGCTTTAAAAAAACAAACAAACAAACAAAAAAACAAGAATCACCTACCCAGCAAAACTGAGTATTTTACCTTCATGGGAAAATATGGATATTCAATGAAATAGAGGACTTTCAAGTATTCTTGATGAAAAAGCTAGAGCTGAACAGAAAATTTGACTTTCAAATACAAGAAGCATGAGAAGGTAAACAGGAAAAAGAAATCATAAGGAACTTATTAAAGTTGACCTTTTTACATTTCTACATGGAAAAAAAAAACCATAACTGCAACTCATGAGACATGTCTCAGTATGAGGATAGTTGAAGGGAATATATATATACACACCCACACATGCATACATATGTATGTATAAGAGGGTATATGTGTGTAAAAATACATATGTGATTGTGTGTATATGTGTGTACATGCATACATAAACAGAGGACACAGGATCAATTGAATAGGAAAGGATGATATCTAAAAAATAGAATTAAGAAGTGAGGGGAATATAATGGGAGAAGGAGAAAGAGAGAGAGAGAGAGGGCACATAATCTCATATAAATTAGAGTCAAGAGAAAACTGTTACAATGGAGGGGAATAGCAGGATGGTGAAAAGAAAAAAGCCAACATTACTCACATTGAATTTGGCTTAAGTAGGGAATAATATACACACTCAATTGGTATCTGACCCTACAGGAAAGTAGTAAGGAGATAAGAGGGAGGGATGATAGAAGGGAGGGCAGATTAAGGGAGAGGGTAGTTAGGAGCAAACACTTTTGAAAAGGACAGGGTCAAAGTAGAAATAGAATAAGTGGGAGGCAGGATAGGATGGAGGGAAATATAGTTGTTAGTCTTTCACAATATAACTGCTATGGAAACATTTTGTGTAACTACACATGTACACCCTATATTGAATTGCTTGTCTTCAAGTGGGGATGGGTGAGGGGGAAAGAAGGGGAAAAACCTGGAACTCAAAGTTTTAAAAACAAATGTTTAA
Source organism: Petaurus breviceps papuanus (assembly GCF_028583685.1). Lineage (NCBI taxonomy): Eukaryota > Metazoa > Chordata > Mammalia > Diprotodontia > Petauridae > Petaurus > Petaurus breviceps. The sequence goes on from NW_027185712.1 coordinate 32,431,404, forward strand.
AAAAAATTTTGTTTTTTTAGAGACAATTGAGAAATAATATATACAGGCGCTGGGATATAGAAATCCATCTTGACCTAATAGAAAGCTGGGCAGGGGCAATAGGGGAGGATATATGAGACAGCATAT
>NW_027185712.1:32436529-32456092 GCF_028583685.1 Petaurus breviceps papuanus
CTAGAACCAGCGGGTAAAAAAGAAATTGAAAGAATTCACCATTGCTTCTTGAAAAAGATTCCACAAAGGAAACTCCTAGGAATATTATATCCAAATTCCATAGTTCCCAGGTCAAGGAAAAAATATTGCAGGAACTCAGGAAGAAACAATTTGAATATTGTGGAAACACAATCAGGACAATACAAGATCTAGCAGCTTCCACATTAAGGGATTGAAGGGCTTAGAATATGATATTCCAGAAGTCAAAGGAGCTAGGATTAAAACTAAGAATCACCTCCAGCAAAACTGAGTATAATACCTCATGGGGAAATATGGATATTCAATGAAATAGTGAACTTTCAAGCATTCTTGATGAAAAGACCAGAGCTTAACAGAAAAGGTGACTTTCAAACACAAAAATCAAGGAAAGCATGAGAAGGTAAACAGGAAAAAGAAATCATAAGGAATTTATTAAAGTTGAACTATTTACATTCGTAAATGGAAAAATTATAATTGTAACTCATGAGACATTTCTCAGCATGAGTATAGTTGAAGGGAATATATATGTGTGTGTGTGTGTGTGTGTTTGCTTGTGTGTATGTATGTGTACGTATACATATATACATTCACATATATGTATGTATAGGAGGGTGTATGGGTGTATGTGTATACACACAAACACACATGTCTGTCTTGTATGTGTATACATGTATATATAGAGAGAGGGCCCAGGATGAGTTGAATATGAAGGGATGATAGGTGAAAAATAAAATTAAGAGTTGAGAGTGGAATATATTGGGAGGAGAAAGGATAGAATAGGGTAAATTATCTCACAAAAAGAGGCAAGAGAAAATTGTTACAATGGAGAGGGAGAGCAGGAAGGTGAGAGGGAATGAGTCAACCTTACTTCCATTGGATTTGGTTTGAGGAGCAATAACATACATACTCAATTAGGTATCTTACCCTACAGGACAGTGGGGGGCAAAGGGATAAGAGGGAGAATGATAGAAGGGAGAGCAGATTTGGGTAGTTAGAAGAAAATACTTTTTTTTTTTTTAAAGCAATCAGGTTTAAGTAAGTTGCTCAAGGTTACATGGCCAGGTGTTTCTGGGTGGGTGCTAAGTGTCCAAGCCCGGATTCAATCCCCAGGTCATCTCACCGCTGGGACTGGTCCTCTTACTCACTGTGCTACCTGGCCACCCCAGAAAATACTTTTGAAAAGGAACAGGGACAAAGGACAGAACAGAATAAATGGGGGATGGGATAGAATGGAAGGAAATAGAGTTATTATTTCACAATATGACTACTATGGAAAAGTTTTTCATTTGTACAACTATATTGAATTGACTGTCTTCCCAGTAGAAGTGGGTGAGGAGGGAAGAAAGGAAAGAATCTGGAACTCAAATTGTTTTCCACATGCAACTGGGAAGTAAGATATACAGACAATGGGGTATAGAAATTCATATCCTCCTACAATAAAGTAAGGGGAGGGGATACAAAAGAAAACAGATTGAGGAAAAGGGTATTCAGTATGCTTGCTATTTGGGGGTGTTGGCTAGGGGAGAGACAAAGAGAAAACTTGTTACTCAAAATCTTGTGGAAATGAATAGCGATATCTAAAAAACAAATAAATATTTTTTTAAAAAAGAGAGACTTTAGGGATTTCTCATGGTTACACTACCACAATCTCAAATTGAATTTTCTAAGAAAGACCTAGCCTTAGAGGAGGTAATCCCTTTATTTTCTGATTTGTTATTCATTCCCTAGGACCATGCATTTTTTCTTAGTGAATGAAAATTTAATGAGTGAAGACTATAATCCCCTCTGTCTAAACATTTCAAAAGTCCTGAATACACTTCACCTGGGGCATCTTTCTGTTTTGCTTCCATTAGGACCCCTTTCCATTTTTTATCCTTTTTGATGGAAAGAAGGAATCAAATCCATAGAACTCTTTCTTCTTGAAAGGTCATTCTCTGCTCCTATAATTTTCCAAAGGAGTATATGGAGTTTTCAGCAAGAACTCTGGTGTGTAAACTCAGTAAACCCTCTGGTATTGATGAGGGATAGCTCCCAATAGGTTCAGCAGGAACTCTGATCTTACCTAAGAGCAGAAAACCTGCAATAGCATCTGGAAAGAATTCAAGGTCTCAGGCTTAATTGGAGTGAGAGTTGTAGAAGTTTATTGTTACACTTCTATAAGAAGCGGGCAAGCATCCTTTAGGGGACCTGCGAGTAAGAGGGGTACATGCTTTTACTTTTAAAGTGTAGGGCTGCCATTGTCAGGGCTGAGTGGATGGAGGGAAGGGACCTCAGTGCATAGATAAAGGTTAGAACTGACTGAGAGGAACTTGTGACTTTAGTGAATATATAGTTTAGATGAGATTTGGGCCAGACCAAATGGAGGAGACATGAGGAAAGAACAAAGGAGTATTTGGGCCAGACCAGAGGAGACATGAAGAGATTAAGTAAGAGCAAAGGTGTCACAAGTTGTTGCCTAGGCAAAGTGCAGAGTAGGGGAAAAGGGCAGAGTTTGAGGCTGGGAAAGTGATTTTACAGATTACAATTTTACAATAAAATTGCAGTTATAATTATACAAAATGGTTTTACGAATTGGTTTTACAAATTGATTTAGATCCCAGGTACCCCATCAGTATGAGGGTTTACTAAGCCCTTTCCAGGGCTGCTCATCCACTTGCCCCCCAATGGTCACCTGTGGCTCCAAGAAACTATAGCATGCTCAGTGGCCCAACTGGGTAAAACCATCTTGGCAGAAAGGTTAAACCAAGTTTAACTAACCAGAGGTTTGAGGCATGGGGATATCTACCCCAAGCATGTGAAGACTTCTCCAGATAGAAGGGGCAGATGAGAACGATTTGTTCCAATGACCAGGAAGGGAGCTAAAGAATGTTCTGTGGAACACTTAGAACTTAGGCAGACATCAAAGACACTGAAGTCATCCCCTGAATCCTGAGCCAAAGCCAGTAACCCTGTGTTTTGTCTTATTGCCACTGAACTTTGAGGACTCTGGAAAAGAGAGCGAGGCTGAGCACTTTGCGCAACTCTGCCTCAGTTACACCCAATTCATGTGCAAGTCCAGACATCATGCCGTGTCATTGTACTCTCCAGAAACAAAGGACAAACAACAATAATTTTCCTAATCAAAACACTTCCACACCTACTATCACCCTTCAAGTACTGTCTCCCACGATTAAAATTTAATCTCCTTATGTGGAGGGTCTGTCTCTCTGTCTCTGTCTCTCTCTCACTCTCTCTGTCTCTCTCTGTCTCTGTCTCTCTCTCTGTCTCTCTCTGCCTCTGTCTCTCTCTGTCTCTCTCTCTCTGTCTCTCTCTGTCTCTCTGTCTGTCTCTCTCTGTCTCTGTCTCTCTCTCACTGTCTCTCACTCTGTCTCTCTCTGTCTCTCTGTCTCTGTCTCTCTCTCACTGTCTCTGTCTCTCTCTGTCTGTCTCTCTCTCTCTGTCTGTCTCTCTCTCCCCCTCCTTTCTCTCTTTACCACTAACACTTTGCAGTACTCTGCACATAGTTAACAATGATTTTTTTCATCCATTTAGTTGATAATATAAACTTCCGTGTTTGACTTTTAAAACCATTTACATTCTGTGTCTAGCCAAATTAAAATGAATACATTTGGTCTACCTAATACACTTGATGTTACAGAGAAACCAGCCTACTTGTTTCTTATGCATGACATTCTGTTTCCTGCCTTCAGGCCTTTACACAGTTTTTTCCTCAGGCTTAGAATGTTCTCCCTACCTCCCTCTGTTGGAATATCTAGCTTCTTTTAAAACTGCAAGTGCCAACTTCTTTATTGTTTCTCCACATTGTTAGAGTGTACTCCACTGCTGATGTGTATGTGTGTGTATGTGCACACGCATACACACCTATGAAACCAACCCTCGGCCCCCATTGACTCAACAGAGAACTGAATATAGGTTCATTGTCAGTTTCTTTAAAGTCCCCCATTGGTTCCCAAAATGGACAATACTTCCATTAATTATCCAGGGGGCCTGTAGTGGTCTCTGGTCCAATGGGGAGGCATTGAATAATAATAAGAGGGTGGTGAAAGCATAAGAAAGAAGAGAATTTTGAAAAACCATTCATACATGTTTCATCCATTGTGTAACAGAGTTAAAGTCCTAGTGCCTACATTATTTTCCAAATAAACATACAAAAAGCAAGTTATAACAAATTAGTGGTCAAGTCTGCTGACAGGTTTGAACTAGCAGGTTTTGGCAGGTGAGTGTGTATATGTATTTATCATTGTATATATCAATGTATATCACTGTATATATCATTGTTTGAGAATCTAGCATGCATTGGCGGAAATAAGTGTGTGTAATGACTTGTTTACAATATGATGTTATAGTGTTACATGCCATCAAACTTTCAATGCAGGAAGAAAAATTTACAATAAATTATTAAATTTAGGATGTCATTTAAAAATATTTATTAAAATGATGCAATTTTTAAAAAAATAAAGAAAGTAGATTTCCAGGGGGACACTGATTTTTTTTTTTTTGAAAAATAGGCAATTGGCAAATAAGTTTAGGAAGCTCTAGTCTAGGTCTATTGGTTCCATTGGTTTGCTTTTGTTTTATTCCCCTTTTATTTTTAGGGGTTAAGTGTATCAATTATTGATTGAATTCAGTAAGCTCACAGCCCGCTTAATAAGGAAGATCTCTTTTCTTTCCACTAGCCACTAGGAAGAGATTTATCTCTTTGCTCTAAATGAAGGACAAATAACAACAGCTGAAAAAGCCCCTAGGAGGAAGAAAATGGAGGAGGAAAATAGACAAGGGTCTTGTGGGAGAGGGGATCATGGGAAGATTAGAATTCAAAGGAGAGATAGATTGCGTGTGAATAGAAGCTAACAGTACAGGAAATTAAGAATATTAGCATTACAGATTAACTATAATCATGAGTTTTTAAAGCTTTGTCTGGCTTACTAGCCCACTTAAGGATTTATCTGCCTAAATACGACTAGTTATTTGCTTAAATGTGCATTTCTCCTGGCACTGTGTATGAACATGTCTTATTATCCTAATTCAATGAAAGCTCCTTAAAGGCCAGGACTGTCTCACTTTTTAAACTTGTTTTCCTAGTGCCAGGTACCCTACAAATGCTTCCTGATTGATTAATTGATTGGTTAAATAAAAAGAGGCAATAGAAATAAATTACCACTTTTTAAAAATAAACTCACAACAGGTAGGAAATAAAAAAACCCATTAGAAATTACTTTATATATTTATATGCTAGTAGAACTTAGAATGATTAATTATCCATAAAAAGATTATCCATAAAATTATAAATTATTCAAATTAACAAAACAATATTTTTGAAAACTTAATCTGATAAAAAGAAACTGAATAAACTAAAATTGAATTTTTAAAAGAGAATAAAAACAACAACATCAACATAAACAAAAACCTGGATCAAATTAATTTATAAATTAATTATTTCAAACATTTAAAAAGCAATGAATACACATGATATAAACATTATTCTCATGCATAGAGATAGAAAGTACTGTACCAAATTCCTTTCATGAGATAAGTATGGAAATAATACTGAGACCTGGCAGAGACAAATTGGAGACTGAGAGCTGCAGAACAATTTCACAAACAAGTATTAATGAAAATGAGCAAAGGAAATCCTTAGAAACAGACTACAAAGTTGTAAGTCATAATCAATTTGGATTTATGACATGGAAGTGAGGATGGTTTTACATTAGAAGGTCAATTTCTGTAATCAATCATATAAAAACAAAAATGTTACTCCCCCAAAAATGCAAATGGTTTTTGAAATTGATATAGAAAATGCCCTTCAACAAAGGCAGCACTGATTTGGGCTTAAAAAAAAAAAAACTCAAACCCTAGGGAATGGATGGAACATTTTTTTTAAATTTAAAATTGCTTTTTCCCCAAATATATGTAAATACAATTTTAACATTCTTTTTTTCAATTTTTGAGTTCCAAATTCTCTACCTCTCTACCCTCCCCCACTGGATTGAGAGGGCCAGCAATTTGACTTAGGTTATTCATGTGTAGTTATGCAAAGCACATTACATGAAAGTCATGTGAAAGAAAACAGACCAAAAAAATATAGAAAAATAGAGAAATAAAATAAAAAGTATATTTGATCTGAGTTCAGCTTCTACCTGTTCTTTCTTTGGAGATGGACAGCACCTGCCATCAAAAAGCCCTCCAGAATTTTCTTGGATCATCACATTGCAGAGAATAGCCAAGTTATTCACAGTAGATCATCACACAATATTGTTGTTACTATGTACAATGTTCTCCCAGTTCTGCTCATTTCACTTTGTATCCATTGCTTCAGATGCATTTGCACCTCTCCATCTTTCCAAGAGCATCATAGAATTCCATCAAAATAATATACAATAATTTGTTCATCCATTCTCCAACAGATAGAGCCCCCCCCCAATTTCCCATTCTTTACCACCATAAAAAAGAGCTACTAGGGGTGGCTAGGTGGTGCAGTGAATAGAGCACCGGCCCTGGAGTCAGGAGGACCTGAGTTCAAATGTGGCCTCAGACACTTAACACAAAAACCAGTCATGTGAACTTGGGCAAGTCACTTAACCCCCATTGTCCTCCAAAAAAAGCAAAAAAAAAAAAAAAAGCTACTAAAAATGTTTTTGAATTCATAGGTCTTCTTTAAAAAAAATTTTTCTTTGGTAAGGACCTAGTAGTGTTACTGCTTGGATAAAGGATTTTATAATCCTTTGCTCATAGTTCTAAATTGATCTACAAAATGATTGAATCAGTATACAGCTTCACCAACAGGTCATTAGAATTTTAATTTTCCCACATTCCCTCCAACACTTCTCATTTTCCTTTTTTGTCATATTAGCCTTTCTGATAGGGGTGTGGTGATAGTTCAGATTTCTTTTAATTTCATTTCTCTCATCAATAGTGACTTAGGTAAGTTTTATATGACTATAAGTAATTTTGATTACTTTGTCTGAAAACTGCCTGTTCATATCCTTTGACCATTTATCAGCTGAGAAATGGCTCTTATTTCTATGGATTTGATTCCATTTTCTATATATTTGAAAGATGAAGTTTTTATCCAAGAAACTTGCTTTAATTTTTTTCACAGTAATGATTACCAACTATATATTTCCCTCCATTCTATTTTCCCACTGTTTATCCTACTCTTTCTCTCTCTTTTCTTTCTGTCCACTCTCAAAAGAGTTTTGCTTCTGATTTTTACTTCCCCCAATCTCCCCTCCCTTCTATAATCCCCACTTTTCTGTCACATAATTTACTCCATTCTACCTCTCTTTTTCCTATTATCTCAGTGCATTCTTCTTTCTTGATCCTTAATTTTTTTTACATAATTTATCTATCATATTCAACTCTTACCTGTGCTTTCTGTGTATGTATACTCCTAACTGCCTTCAAAATGAAAAAAAAAAGTTTTTATGAATTACAAGTTCATTTTCCAAACAGGAATGAAAAAAGCTTAACCTTATTGAATGCCTTTCAATTTCTCTTTCCTGTTTACCTTTTTAATGCCTCTTTTCAGTCTTGTATTTGAAAGTCAAATTTTCTATTCAACTCTGGTCTTTTCATCTGGAAGGTTTGAAAGACTTCTATTTCACTGAATATGTATTTTTCCCCTGAAGAATTATACTCAATTTTGTTGGATAGATGATTCTTGTTTGTAATCCTAGATTTTTCCCCATCCAGAACATCATATTCTAAGACTTTAGAGCTTGTGTTAGCCTAACTATTGTTCCATATTGTTTGAATTGTTTTCTTTTTCTTTTTTTGGCTGCTTTCAATATTTTCTCCTTGACCTAGGGGCTCTGGAATTTGACTATAATATTCCTGAGAGTTTTTGTTTTGGGAACACTTTAAAGAGGTGATTGGTGGATTCTTTTGATTTCTATTTTATCCTCTGAATCTAAAATGTCAGGGCAGTTTTCCTTGATAATTTCTTAAAAGAAGATGTTTAGGTTCTTTTTTTATAATGGCTTTAGCATAGTCCAATTTTTTTTTTAAATATCTCTGTTTCTATTTTCTAGGTCAGTTGTTTTGAAAATGAGGTATTTTCATTTTTTTCTATTTTTTTCATTCTTTTGATTTTGTTTGATTGATTCCTGCAGTCTCATAGTTATTAGTCTCCACTTGCTCAATTCTAATTTTTTAAGTAATTGTTTTCTTCAGTGAACTTTTATACCTAATTTTCAATTTGGCCCATTCTATTTTTTAAGGAGTTCTTTTCTTCAGTGCATGTTTGTACATCTCTTTTTTTTCTTCATTTTTATTCAATTCTGCTTTTCAAGGTGTTCTTCTCTTCATTGGATTTTTGTGCCTCTTTTACCATTTGGCTTATTGTGTTTTTGCATTTGCTTTAGATGTTTTCTTTAATATTTTTGTGCCTCCATTACTAAGCTGTTGAATCTCTTTTTCCTAATTATTTTCTTGCAACACTCTCATTTCTCTTCCCAACTTTTCTTGTACCTCTCCTACTTAATTTTTAGAATTATTTTTGAGATCTTTTATGACCTGAGACTAATTCATATTTTTCTTTGAAGATGTAGATGTAGGCCATAGTAACTTTCTATAGTCAGGATCATTTTCTGCTGTTTGTTCATCTTCCAGCCTATGTATTGATTTTAACTCTATACTAAAATGTGGCTCTGCTTCCACAGTGAAGGAGGCAAACTTCAGGTTTCTTTGTGAAGCTATTTTCAGAGGTAATTCTGGGGACCTATAAGTTTTTTGTTCTTCTTAGTTCGTATGATCTAGGGAGAGGTGTATTTATTACTTTTCTTTACTGTGTAATGGTCTGTGAGTGACCATAAGCACTCTTTTCTACCCTAGAAGTGTGAACACAGTCCCTGCACCCCTTTGTCCATAAGCTCTGGCATGCCACTTCTCTTTGCCCTGGAATTGAGACCCAGGACCAGAACCCTGATCTACATGTGGTGTAAAGCAACAGAGTCCTTCCTCTGGTGTCAGCAAATGGACCTGATGGGGTGCTTGGGATCTATGTTTGTAAAATCTATTTGTAAGCTCAATTTGTAATACCAATTTGTAACATCAGTAATGATGGGGTGCTTGGGATCTATATTTGTAACATCAGTCTTTAAAACTTTGTAACATCAATTTGTAAAACCAGTCTGTAAAATCACGTTTCCCTTTCCCAGCCTCAAATTCTGCCCCTTCCCCCTATCTGCACTCTGCTGAGCAACAACTTGTGACTCCTTTGATCTTACTTAATCTCCTCATGTCTCCTCCTGTCTGGCCCAAATCTCATCTCCAAGTTAAACTCCTCAAACTTTTATCTATGCACTGAAGTCACAAGTTCCTCTCAGTAAGCCCTAACTTTTATCTATGCACTGAAGTCCCTTAAATCCATCTGGTCAGCCCTGACAATGGCAGCCCTACCCTTTAAAAGTAAAAGCCTGTGCCCCCTTTCTCTTGCAGGTCTCCTAAGGACCCTTGCCCACTGCTAAGCATATATAAACTTTTTCAACCCTGACTCCAAGTAAGGCTGAGCTGAATTCTTTCCAGACTGAATCACAGGTTCTGGTCTTAGATAAGATCAGAGTTCCTGCTGAATCTTTTGGGAGCCATCCCTCATCAGACCCATGTAATTTCCTTCTGACCAGTTGTTTGACCCCATTACCATCTGTGGACTGAGAGATCCAGAAACCACCACAGTCACCACTGATTCAATGCCTGCTTCTGTTTTTCTGGGGCCCAGTTTATGCTGGGTTGCCCTATGCTGGACTGTACTCCTCTCTCATCTGGGTATGAGAGACTTTTCCTGTCAACTTTCTAACTTTTCTTGTACTGGAAAATTGTTTCACTTAATCCTTTTGTGGGTTGTGCCTCTCTGGAACTTGTCTTGAGCCACTATGTAAAGATATTTGAAGGTGTAGGAGGAGAGCTCAGGAAAGAACCTGCCTTTCCTCTGCCATTTTGAATCTCCCTTCCTGATGGCCAAGAACTGAAAATCAAGGGGATGCCCATCAATTGTGGAATAGCTAAACAAGTTGTGTATATGAATGTAATGGAATACTATTGTGCTATAAGAAATTATGAACAGGTGGACTTCAGAGAAACTTGAAAAGACTTGTACAAACTGATGCTGAGTGAGGGTAGCAGAACCAGGAGAATATTATACACAGAATTCACTTCTTGATTTGAGGTTTCAGCACCACCTATCTCCCTATGAAAGTCTGATATCCAAGATACATAGGAAATTGGAATACATTTGTAAAACAGTCACTTCCCTAGATATGATGGCAAAGTATGTGAACTTTCAAAAGAAGAACTAAAATTTATAAGTGACCCTTGAAAGGTTCATAATCACAGACAACATCATAAAAAAAATAAAATAACTCTGAGATTTTACTCCATACCCTAAAGGTAGAGAAGTAGGAAAGATAAGAAAGACATGCAAACTCAATATTTATTATAGCATGTGTATGGGTGTGAGGGGCTGAGGGAGAGGTTTCCTTTGGGACAATAGCACACTAATGCAATAGTGTCAGATCTATGAACTAGCCCAACACTGCCAGATATAAATTTAATATTATGCAAGATAAATGACTAAATGTTCCACATATTTTGATCCAAATATCTAACCAAGAAGTTTAGAGAAAGGAAGAATAATGTAAATATAGTGAATTATTTGCAGTAGTACTTTTTGTTATAGCAAAGAACTAAAAAGAAAGCCATTGCCTATTCCTTGAGTAATACATGAAAAATTGTGGTTATATGAATATCATATTATTATTCATTAGGAAAAGATGAATATGAATATGGAAAAGAAACATGGAAAGATGTTTTGAAATAATGTGGAGTGAAATGAACCAAACCAAAATAAACTATCCACAATGACAAAAAAATAAATTTGATTTCAAATAAACAACACATAATATATTACAAATGTGTTCAATATACTATATTACAAACATATGCAATACAAAATTCAATATATTACAAATATACATTCAAACTAAAAGGATGCTTAACTCTGTAATTACTAAATAAGTGATAGTCCTAGAGAAGAGATAATGAAATCTACCTCCCTCTTCATGCCAGGTATTTGGAACACTATTAAGGCAGAATACTGTATTTATTATCAAATGTAGCCAGTGTATCAGATGTTTTAGTTAAGTGTTTTTCCTTGGTGAAAAAGTTCAATAGGGGTACAGAAGAAACTTTCCAGAAATGACTGTGAAATAATGACCAAAAAATTGTCAGTAAAACATTTAAAAAGTTAATCATTTTATGAATAACCACTCTCCATTCTGGAAGCTTTTCACTAATTAGTAGCAGAACAGGAATTGTTCAGTAGCAGAGGAATTGTCCAGTAGTTATGCCTTGATATTTAACTGGCTTACCCCTTTTTCTTGTAAATTACTTTGAAAAAAATTTAAACCATTCTTCCTGCAAAATTTTTCATTGGCATTGCGCTTCTACTACTCATTCTTAGTATTCATTACTCTACTTTTTAGGTAAATTTTGGCTTTAATTTTTCAGAGACTGTGATATCCCATGCCAAAAGCAATAGGAATATTTTTAAATGGACCTTTCTTTTAAAGACAACTTTATTTAATCAATCAACAAGGATTTTTTTTAGCTTAGCTCAAAAAGTCAAATTGGAGCCAGGTAGTAACTCTCTTTAAATGGTGAATAGAGAATATTTTATTCTAGAGATACTAGGAAGCTAATGGACTTGATCAAGTCAGGGGGTTACATGACCTGATCTGTGCTTAAGGAAAATTATTTTGTATCAATGTGTAAAATCTGTCCAGGCACTTTCTAAAGAGAAAATTTTTCACTTAGCTTAATCAAACACAATTTATTAAGAAGCCTACTATATGTTAGTTATTATCCTACATGCTTGAGATACAAATTAAAAATGAGAGGTCTGAGAGTTGCCTAATTGGATATGTGCACAGAGTTCAGATTCAGTCAGTAATTAGAGTTATCATCATTACCAATATCAAACAAACAGCAGGAAGCTATGTCCGCCTACTCTTGTGTGTGTGTATCTATGTGTTTATATCTGTTTGTGTGTGTGTAAATCTGTTCATGTGTCTATGCATGTACACGTGTATGTGTGTTGCATGTGCATGTGCATGTGTATGTGTTGCGGGTAGTGGGGATGTTCCATCATGAATCCCTAAGGGAAAATTAAATAAATACAAATAGTAACTAGGTGCATAACACCGGCAACTGTGATCATTTTGAAAGGTCCTATGTAAAAAAAAATAATAATAATAATAAGCAAAAAGTGGCACTAGACTAAAGCCTTGGATGAAGTTAGGGATTTTGTGAAGCAGATCTAAGAGGGAAATGCATTTCATGAATGTTTTTGTTTTTCTTTTTTGTGGGTGTAGGGAGAGGGGGTAAGGTCTATTCAAAGGTTAAGTTATAGGAGGTAGAACATCATGAATTAACAAAAGCAAGTTGGATAGCTTGATTAGAGAGAGTACATATGGATGAAAGTCATATATAAGATCCTGGAAAGGTAGGCTAGAACCAGATTGTGAAGTGATTTAAATTCCAAACAGAGCATTTGATATTTTGTCACAGATTCAAGAGGGCTCTGGAGTTTCTTTTCTTTTCTTTTGCTTTTTGGAGGGGGGAAGGTAGGGCAATTGGGGTTAAGTGACTTTCCCAAGGTTGCATGGCTAGTTTTGTGTGTGTGTGTGTGTGTGTGTGTGTCTGTGTGTGTGTGTGTGTGTGTGTGTTAAGTATATGAGACTGAATTTGAACTCAAGTCCTCCTGACTCCAGGGCTGGTAATCTATTCACTGTGCCACCTAGGGCTCTGGAGTTTCTTGATCAGGGGAATGACATGGTATTAAGAGTATTACAATGATATTACAGATATCAGTTTGGGGGCTGTGTGGAATATGGCTTAGAGAAGAGAAAGATTGGGTAAAGGAAAGTGATAGATGAAAAACTATTCCTTCTTTCAGACATACATTAACACTGTGCCATAGATCCTAATTATTTATATCTTACATTCCTTAGAAAGATCTGCAACAGCTTAAATAATAAACAAAACACAAAATAGGGGAAAATTAGAGATCCAAATATGCCAGAAACATTTAAAGAACATAGAAGTAGATGCTTGAAGTAGGTTCTTGAGATTAACTGATTAGGCATAGGATTTATTGTCATGTCTTTTAAAATAAAATGAGAAAATACAACTATATTATAATTTTTATTTTCTAATGAGGAAAAGGTACAAATAGTTTTTTAGAAAGTTGTTTTTTTATGGAACCATTTACCAAATGGATCTCCCTATTTACTAGGTATGAGTGCATAATATATGCCACATATACATGCATGAAAGACAGAAACATTGTTCACCTGGATCATTCTCAAGTTATGTATTTATAAAGGCTTATGGCATAATAGTTAGCAATGGTGTATCTGTAAGGATCTGCAATAATAAAGTATAGGACTTTCACTTTCTGGCTTTATCAAAACATAGAGTCAGAGCTTGGAGAATCTAGATGAATTGGTACTTAGCATGCTCATTTGATTCTCTCTCTCAAGTTTGATGTCTAAAATGAACCTTTGGCAAGAGTTTGATTGTAGTTGCCATGATTTACTTCTCTAGCAAATACCTGCAGTGCAGATTTCCATGTTATTGGTTAAAGGAGAGTGATATTCTTTAGATACCAGATGTGCAGAAGCAATACTGTCTTGCCCTGGTGAAATCTTAAGAGGGAAATAAATTCTTTCCCAGACATAAGGCCAATGAACTTTAGCACATGTGTGGGAAGCAGGAGAAAAGATAGTTAAGTAGTTAAGATAATGATACCATATAAAAATGAAAAGACAATGAGATCAAATACCTTTCACTGGAATGACTATCAGGCAAATGCTTAACCAAACAATGAATATAAGTGATCATAAAAGATAAACTAAATTATAATTCACTACATTATTCAATGAATCAATGGAATAAGCATGTATTAAATATTCACCTGAGGTTCTACCATCACTGTATAATTTTTTTTTCTGGACTCCTGCACCAGAAAATAAAACCCATCCCTATTTCAGATTTCTCATAGTATCTTCTTCATTACTCTTATCTGCTTATGTTATAATGTATAATTAATATTATTACTATACACAATTATATTGATTTGTGATCTTCCAAAATATATGATTAGTAATTATATACAGCTAGGAGGAACAATGAATAAGCGTCTGACTTGGAGTCAGGAGGACATGAGTTCAAATTTGACCTTGAATATTTTGTAACTGTGTGACCCTGGGCAATGCCTTTAATCCTGTTTGCCTCACTTTTCTTGTTTGTAAAATGAGCTAGAGAAGGATATGGGAAATCACTCCAGTATCTTTGCCAAGCAAACCCCTAATATGGTTATAAAGAATCAGATGACTGAAAAATGACTGAAAAACAACAATTACATTCTCATGATCCCTTTCAGCAGAAATTTTTATCTGATAACTATATATTCTATATATACCATAACTAACTATATATATATGTGTGTGTGTATATATATATATGTATATACAGAGAGAGAGTTATGTGTGATAACTATATGGATATCAATAAAATACAAATTTAATGCTTAAGTAAAAATTACTCATTTTTTTTATATAGAGGACTGAGAATCATAAGACGAATATTAGGTTTGACTTTGACACCTGTGTGTGTGTGTGTGTGTAACCTCTAAATAGTCACTCATTTTACATTTTGCTTTCCCCATTACATCTAGAGTTATCATACATGCCTCCTGAAGGAATGGGTTTCAGGCAAAGTTTATTTTGTCATGCAGTCGACATAGACTATATCTGAATCAAGTTTCATAATCAATTAACTTTCTTCTTTCCTCTTTTCCTCCCCTTCCCCCTTTCTGAACAAGGGATGGATGTGCAACAGAAGAGATACCTAGTAAGAGTAGCTGCAGAAGATCAGCATAACATGAAAGCATACAGACCACCCACAAAAGACAAGAATTGAGGTCCCTTACAAGGCTGCAGCTGCAAGCTTTCCTTCCAAGTCAAAGTCTTAACTGGCCTAGCTCTGCTAAATCACCTCTAACCCAGGCAAATGGGGGTGTAGTCCAAAAACATTTCACCAGACAAAACTGTACTTCCGCTTATATTTAACACTAGAACAATACAGAATTTCAAAATACTTAGACGGATCAAACTGCATCAATTGACATAGCACATTTTCCCATATGGAGATAGCAGAATGAACCATTTTATTTCAAAGTAAAATTATAACATCTGCTTGTAATTATTTGTATTCAGTGATAGGAGAGATTATAATAAATTGCATTAAAATTATAAAAAATGGAAACATCATTACATCAATTGTTGCAATTGTTCAAGTGAAATCTTGTCTGCATAGGTTGGAATGGTAGAAGTAACTTCACCTGTTTTCTTTCATTCTTTGGTATAGTTCAATTATTACAATCCTAAAATAATACCTCCTCCTCTTTCTGGGAAGGTTTTCCTAACTTATCTGTATACTTGAAGTGAAATTTTCTAGACAAGGTGGAGACACATATATTCCATCAGTTCCCTTGTGCCATCCTCTGAGCTATGTCTCTTTTGGTCTTCCATTTTGATTTCTGTCTAGAGTGCAAAATTTTGGAAAGTTAATACTCTTGTCCCGATAAATATGGTCAGTTGTGTCTGACTCTTTCGGATCCCATAAACATGGATTGTTGTTGTTGTTGTAGAAATTTAGAGGTGAATATGTGTTTGAGATGGAAGACATGGAAGAAGTAAATATTCTAGGGTGAAGAACATCTCTCCTCACAAGTCACAGGTTTCATTACAAGTAAAGCTATCAATGTTACCAAATCTCATCTATCTAAAAGTTAAGAGCTACTACATATGAAGAACTGTGCATGAGCCACAGACCATGCTTCTTGATTCTCAAAATAAGGACTTTATCATGTATTTACAGCTCGAAGGAAAGGGAGGTCATGAAGTCCATTGCTTAATTTTACAAATGAGGTAACTGAGGTCCAGAGAGGTAGTGACTGACTCACACTCACCCCAAAAATAAGTATCAGAAGCAGGATATTAACCTAGGACTTCCTGTTTCCTGATTCCATATATATATATATCACTGTATCTTTGTAGCACTGTACTTTGCCATGCTGCTTTTTATCAAGTTCCTTAATGATTTTCTTATTCCCATACCTATTTCAAGGCTCACCATTTGCCTTGGATTTTCATTTTCAGCAAGAATTCCCAACTGATTTGAGGGACAATTGTTAAGTTCCTTGTACATTCATTAAGTACACATGTGGGGAGAACATACATCCATTTGTAAAGTTAAACTCCCAAAGGCAGAGTATATAATTCTTTCCTGGGAAGGAAAAAAATCCATTCCTGCAGAAATCCACTACATGTACTTGTTTGGCCTAGGAAAAAAGGAAGGAAGGAGGGCCTATCAAGGAGGGAACAAAGATAAAAGCATTTATTAAAATTTTATGCCAACTACTATAACTAAGATATTTGTTTTGTTACTTGTTTGGTCAGTTGTGTCTAACTCTTTGTGACCCCATGGATTATATAGCACGTAGGCCCTTTCTATCCTCTACTGTATCTTGAATTCTGCCCATGCTCATGTTTATTGATTCTGTGACATTATCCATCTTATCTTCTGCCACCCCTTCTCCTTTTCCTTTCAATTTTTTCCAACTTCAAGATCTTTTCAAAAGAGTCTTGGTGTTTCTATTACGTAGCCAAAGTATTTAAACTTAATTTACCATATTCAACCTTCCAATGAATAGTCTAAATTATTGACTTAAACATTGACTAATAAGACCTCCTTTCTGTTAAAGGGACTCAAAAAAGTCTTCTTCAGCACCATAATTTAAAAATGTTGAGTCCGTGACACTCAGCTTTTGCTGTAGTTCAATTCCCACAGTCATGCAGTGCTACAAGAAAACCTATAGCCTTGACTATATAGACCTTTGTCAGTAAGGTAATAAATATCTATGCTTTTTATTATGCTATTCAGATTTGCCATAATTTTCATTCCAAAGAACAAATGTCTTTTAATTTTATGGCTTCAGTTGCCATCTTCAGTGATCTTTGGTGTACAATCTGACAATGCTTCCATTTTTTTTCTCCCTCTATTTGCCAGAAAGTTGTTGGAACAGTTGCCATTATGTTAGGTTTGTTTGATTGTTTTTGATGTTAAGTTTCAAGCCAGCATTTACTCTCTCCTCTTTCATCTTCATCAAGAGACTACTTAATTCTTCTTCACTTTCTTACATGAGTGATATTATCTGCATATCCGAGATTGTTTGTTTCTCCCAGATACTTTAATTCTGGCTTTTGATTTATCCAAACTGGCATTTCACATAACGTACTCTGCATATAAGTTAAATAAATAATGTGACAATATACAGCTTTGTCACACTCCTTTCCCAATCTTAAACCAATCAGTTGTTTCACGTTCATTTTTAACTGTTACTTTTTGGCCTGTGTGCAGGTTCTCAGGAGACAAGGAAAATGATCTGTTATTCCCATCTCTTTGACAAATTGACACATTTTGTTGTGATGCACACAAGACTTTAGCATAGTCAAAGAAGTAGAAATATATGAACTTTTTTGTTTTGTGTTGCTTTGCTTTGTTTTATTTTTGCTAGTTTTAGAACTTCCTTACTTTTTCTATTATCCAGTGAATGTTGGCAATTTGGTCTCTAGTTCCTTTGCCTCTTTACAAACCAGCCTATTATTCTAATAATTCTTGGCTCATTGAAACCTAGCTTACAGACTCTTAAGTATAACCTTGCTGATGTGTAAAAAATAGGTGCAATTGTACAGTAATTTGAACAGTCTTTGGCATTGTCCTTTAAAATTGGGACATAAACTGATCTCTACTACTTTGGTGTTCAATGCTGAGTTTTCCAAATTTGTTGGCATATTGGGTACAGAACATATTTCTTTGCATTTTTCAATTCTCTTCTTTTCTCTTGTTGATATTCTCTGGAATTCTGCATTAAATTGGATATGCTTTTTCTTTCTCCTTCACCATGTGCTTTCCTTCTTTCCTCAGTTGTTTCTTCATCAGATAGCCATTTTGCTTTCTAGCTCTTCTTTTTCTTTGGAATATTTTTGTTGCTGCATCCTGTACAGTATTGTGAACTTATGTCCAAGCTTCTTTACATCCCCTATCTACCAGATCTAATCCTTTAAATCTATTCATCACTTCCACTCCATATTTATAAGGTGCACTATTTAGGTCATACCTATATGGTCTGATGGTTTTCTCTATTTCCTTCAATTAAGTCTGAATTTTAAAATAAGAAGCTCATGATCTGAGCCACAGTCGGCTCGATGTCTTGTTTTAATTGACTGTAAAGGGTTTCTTCACCTTCAGCTGCAAAGTATAGAATCAAACTGATTTCTTTATTAATCATCTGATGATGACCATGTATACAGTTAACTTTGGTGTTGTTTAAAAAGAATGTTTGCTATGACCAGTGAGTTAGTTTGACAAAACTCTATTAATCTCTGCCCTGCTTCATTTCATACTACAAGGTTAAACTTAATTATTATTCCAATTATCTTTTTTTCCTGCATCACAATCTAATCTCCTATGATGAATATGACACCTTTTGGTTATTTCTAGATGTTACAGGTCTTCATAGAATTGATCAACTTTGGTTTCTTTGGAATCATTGGTTGAAGCATAGACTGGTATTACTGTGATATTAAACAGTTTGCCTTGAATTCAAATAAAATAGCATTTTATCATTTTTGAGGTTATACTGTAGTATTGCTTTTCTCATCCTATTTATTTCAGCCCTGAATATCCTATTATTCAATAAATATCCTATTTATTTCAGCCCTATAAGGGCTACTCCATTTCTTCTAAGAGATCACCTGAATTAAATATACTAATGTCCATATATTTAAGTTCACTGATACCCAAGATATCAATGTATAATCTCTCCTCCTCTTTGGCCATATACAGCTTATGTTGGTTCATAGATTGTACATTCCAGATTCCTATGTATCTCTGATCTTTACTGTGTTGAACTTTCCTATAATCATCAGACACATCCACAACTGAGTGCAAGTAAGTTAGTGCTGGAGCTACTTGCAGTTGTCCTCCACTCTTCCCCAGTAGTGTGTTGGGCATCTTCTGATCTAAGGGTCCTGTACTCCAATGGCATATCTTTTATCATTTTAATAATGTCCATGGGATTTTCTTAGCTAAGATACTGGAGTGGTTTGTAATTTCCTTCTCCAGTGGATCACCTTTTATCAGAACTCTCTACTATTATCTGTCTGTCATGGCTAACTCTGAATGTCATATGTAACACCACTCACAAGCAGTTTTCCAGAGGACTGCTGCCGTGAACAGCTTTCAAGGTTCTGATTACATAGCATACCAAACACTCTATTTATTCAGTAACAAATCAGAGTAAAACATTCACAGCAAATCAAAATACAGCATTCAGAGTGTTATAACTTCACAACTTATCACTAAAGTGGCTGCATAGTTTTAGCCAAAGTGGTCACATAGTTTTAGCAAAGTACATTCATT
>NW_027185712.1:32466092-32486066 GCF_028583685.1 Petaurus breviceps papuanus
ATATCCCTGTGTTTTTGTGTGTGTCATAGTAGAGAGAGGACGAGGCTCCTAAATGTCAGTAAGACATGATTGACATACCACTTCTGACATTCTGACTGTGCAACCCTTGGCAAATTACTTAATCTTTTAGTAGTGCAACCTCAAGGCAATGATTGACACTTTAAATTGTTTAAAGACACTTTTCCTCTAGTAGATCAATGTACCAATAAAGTGAGAGGTCTGGACCAAAAAATGAACAACAACAACCATAATAAAAAATTCTATTTACTTTAGATAAATTTGTAACAAGCCAACATATAGTTTTTTTCTTTCTGATATGGCCTTTACATATTTACTTTTGTCTTTTCTAAATTTATTCACAGAAGAGATGTTTTGGGGATCAGTGTAGAAACTTTTTATGTCCTTAGAAAGAATGGAATCACAGATTTTTTTAAATTCCTCGGCAGTTATATATTTCAGGGGATGGTCCATATTGTACAATGTATGACAAAGCCTTCAACCCATCACAGAAAGAGTAAGATAAATATTTATGCCAATATTCATAAACTAATGTTTAAGCATATCTAATAGCAATAAGACCTCATATTTCCATAGTGCACTAAAATCACTTTTCTTACAATTCTGAAAGGTTGATAATAAACTCATTATTGTCACTACATAGAAAATGAAGCTAAATTTTAAAGTTGTTAAGTGATTTATTCATGTATACACAGTTAATACATGTTCTGATGCCAGGTCTAGCATTCCTGCCAGTGATAAATCCTGCTGCCCACACCTTAGAAGTTTCAGCTTAGAGAAAGTAGAGCATTATGTTCTACTTTATCATCATTCTAATTCAGCTTATATAAACCTGAACATTTAGTTACCTCATAGTGAACTGAGACATTACTGGATTTTTTCCTTGAATATTTGTTATGGGAATGGGAATTTAAGATCTTCCCTGCCCCAGGTCCTTAATAGGCTTAAGTGCACCTGGACCCTGTGGTAGGAGGCTTGATTTTCCAGAATGCTTTTTGATTGGGCAGTGGGTCAAGAGGGTTGTTACATTTTCTGAGCCAAGGGAAAGCTATATACACCCTGATGTGAGATTTTTGTTTTGGGGCTTACTTTGAGAAGTGTTGTGTGATTTGACTAGATGAGACTCTGGGCAGCCATTGAGCCCCCCAGCTTTGAAACCCCAGATATTGGTGCTTCCCTCTCTGGTAACTCTGGTAACTGACTAGGTGTGGATGTAATGGTCAAGATAGTTGGAAGTATGTCTGCTGAACTGTTTCTCTGTCTGTTTGTAACTTCTGCTTGTAACCTCTGTATTCTCTCAAGCTTGGGGTTCTGACCTTTTTCCCCTTAACTAAGTAAATGACATATGTTTGAGTAAAGTAAGATAGTTAACCCATTTTGAGTTGCTTTCCTTTAGAAAAGCAGATCTAAAAACCCTTGTTGCTAGACATCCTGGATATGATAGGGTGCTTGCTGCTACAATATTCTGCATCACTGTAACGCCAGTTAGGGCAGCACACCTGAGGACTGTTGCTGTGAATAATTTTAAGGATCTAATCACATAGTATAATGTAATAGTAATGGAATTTGAAGATTTCCTTGTATTGTCAAGTTATCAGGTACTTAGCACTTAGTTCCAAGTTAATGATTGTGTCAAATATTAAAACCCAGAACTTGGGAATCCCACAGTGGGATGGATTTGTTGATATAACAGGAAGGGGCAGAACAGGGAGGAGCTAATACCATATGTAAGGAAAAGCCCTAACTGAGAGAGACCAGAATTTCTGGGAGCAGCATCTGGAGGCTGGGATGCTACTGCTGGAGAGAGAAGAGAACTGAGAACTTAACTGAGAACTGAGAACAGAAATGAGAACTGAGGACTGAACTGACAATTGAGAAGAAGTGAGAAATGGGAAGAGAGGAGAACTGGGAGGAGGCATGGCTGTGGTGTTGGTACTTTGTCTGTTTTGATGCTACTTTGTGAAATTTGTCTGCTAATAGAGGATGGTGCTGTTGTTACAAAAGCCCTGGGACCTTATTGCTGGTGCAATTGCTACCAGTCCCCCAAATACTTGTTTACACAATCAGGGGGCTCCAGGATAGGGTCTTCTCTAGCATAACACAATACACAACATATATTATTGCATCCCCAAAATCATGGGGTCCCAGGCTAGGGTCTTCACTAGCACAATGCATCCTTAAGGGGTAGCAGAAAATAACATACCATCCACCCCTAGGTCACTATAAGAGCAATCTTCTTAACCAATGCCAAGTGTCCAAGTAAAGTCCTCCTTCATCTTAACTCAAGGTTGACTTAAAAGTCCCATGGCTGCTCCTCTGTGGGATGATGTCTCCTGACTCTTGCCTGGATTCACGTGTAGGCAGTTCTCTGCTCCAGCTCCATGGCTCAGCTCATGGGGGCTGCTCAACAACAAGATTTCCCTGCTCCTCCCCAACAGCAGGATCCAGGGGCTCCTGCCCACAACTTCTGCCTCTGGGAAAACAATGCTTAATAAGGCAACAACAATACTGACACACACCACTAGCATCATCATCTCAATTCATCTCCAAAGTCCAGAGTCTCTTCAAGAACAGTTCAGTTCACTTTAACAGCTCTCAAAAGGGTTAAGCCTCCCTCCCATGAACATGTCCTTGCCCCACAGCTCTATTCCCTTTCGAAGTTCAGAGGCCCCCTCAGCAAGTTTCTGCCATCAGAGGTCTCCTCCTCCTTCTCAGGGTTCTCCCCCTGGCTCTCAGAGGTCTCCTCCCAGCTCTTACAGGTCTCCTCTCTCCACACACCAGAGCTGCTTCTCTCTCTCAGCACTGTGTTGCTCTCTCATCACTAGCTTTCTTTTTGTACAGTTCTGCTCAGCATCTGATTGGTTAGAGCCCTCATGTACATATCTGATTGGTTAGAGCTCACTTACATATACCTGATTGACTCCGAGCAGAGGAATGAATGTAAGACTGAGGCTGAGAAACTGAATAACACAGAGAAAAACAGCAAAAAAAAATCCAATTTTGCTTGCCATTACAATCACTCATGGTCAAGAATTTCAATGAAACATAAATAGACTTGCTAAGACAGCTGCTAGCACCCCTAGCATAATAGTGAAACCCTTCCTCTTCCTTGATTGACTTTAAAATATCTATACTTTTTTGAGGTCAAGATTATAGTCAGGGAGAATCTAAGCAGCCTGACATTGTTAATCATGTATAATTACATACATACCATAGCTGTTATAAATGAGTTCCTTAAAAGGGTCCAATAATCTGTATAGTCTAGTTTGATGCCATAACTGGGAAGTATGGGAGGTAGTGGTTTCTCTGTACCTGAGTATGTCTTATTTGGTCCCCATGGAGACAAACGTGTTTAGAGTCACAATTGGCTTTCAGATAAATGATCAGCTTTAATATATAAAGCTTAGAAAAATTAGAAATTGCATAAATAAATCCTCCAGTCATTAAAATCACATAGTGATTTTTAGTTCCATACAGTTGGGAGCAAGGGAAATAGAAGTTGATGATAATGGATTTTCATTGTATTTAGATATGTTCTATCATCTTTACCAGTTTTACAGAAGGACACAACACTTTTTTTTAAATTATTCATTTTTAGGACTAGAAAAGTTTGAGTGAATGTTAGTGGCATTTAATAAATTATGAAAACATTGTAAGAAGAGTGGGGTTAGTATAATTTTCGAAAAGACTGAACTTAGGAATTCTATTTTGTGATTTAACTTTGTTGTAGTTGCAAATTATGTAAAGTTTGATTATAGCAAGCACCATTCTTGAAGTTGTTTTATGCTTCACTTTCAGGGAATTTTTTTTTAAAGTATGGTTATTTAGTGGAAACTTTCATTCACAAATGTCAGTTCCTGATAGTTTCATCTCTATTTAATCATATGGTTCTCTTCTTCTCAGTGGCCCCAGGATGTTTTTACATGACTACATTATACCTTAATTGTTCCACATTACTTACATTTTTAGAGTATGTGGTTTCATTTGGGGAGCATGATTTGACCACATGGAAACAGGATAATAAAGTTAAAAGATGCCTTAGAGATCACTGGTAGTATTTCTTAATCCATAGGATTATCAATGTCAATCACAATGCATTTACTGCTTCATACAAAGACTCAAACATGGCTTTCATGAGACCTGTTACTATGGAATTCTTTGGAATATGGTATTTTAAATCTAATTTTCCCTTACCAGGTCCCCAGGATATACCATCTCTCTGAAGGCATTATGAGAAGAGCTTTATCTGCCATTCTGATTTGCAGAGAAATCTAAATTCTCTCAGCCTTTATGTGTACCATCAGAGGGATTCTTTATAAGAGTTTATTCCACTCTGATTTTATTCAGAAAAGGATTAATATTTTGGGAGACATCATAATTGTCAATCTTTTCCCCATTTAACCAAAATATTTAATGAGATATTATTCAAACAACTTACAGTAATTAAAATTAATGGCTAGTATCCTTTGGCTCTATTCCTCCATTTCTTTTTTTAAATGAAAAAAGAAAGGATTAGAATGGCAGAATCCAGTTTCTTAATCATATATTTTAAGGGAAAGAAGAAAGGTTATTTCTTTTTGTGCCTCAGACCCTAGGGAAATAAAATCAAGTTGAATGTCTTTTCTGAATGAACTATACTCAGTCTGAGAAAATCTTCTGATTTCAAGGTCTAAGTGCCCTTATAGTATGAAAAAGATCTGGGTCAGGGGACTTATTTTTATGGAGTCAATTCCTGAAAGACCTTAGATATGAGAATGCATAGTGCCTAAAATGATTTTTAAGATTCTGTGTGGAATGTCATATATATAACAATGGTCATGGATATTTTGGGAAAATGAAGGTCAGAGAAACTGAGGAAGATGTCACAAAGGGGAAGCTGCCATTGTAGACATTATATTTCCCTAGTAATTGATGAAGCTCTATAGGTGTCTTCTGGTGAGTGGAATGTAAACTAGAACCTTGCACCCAAAGCAGAGAGATAAGTTTCTGTCCAATCAAGGAGAGAGCTGGTGAGGGAAGGGATCACAATGTCTGCAGTGGTTTGAGTGATTGTGAAGAATTTCACCTCCCATATTGTATTGAATGTTATAAGTTATAAAACCAGAGATGTTTGTATTAAGAATAGTAACTTCTATTTCTCTCATTTTTCAATACTATTGAGTTAGAATAAGGCTCTGCTCGGTATTTTGGGGAAATCGAGGTGACTGATCTTGCCAACAGACATTCATTTCTGTTGCTTATCTTTAATTTTATTGTATTTAAGTTTCTCACTGAGGAAATGACACTTTCTTAGAGGATGTCAGGTAAAGAAAAAGTAATGGAACAAGCACATGAGAGAAGGAGTGGTGAGACTGAATGAATGAATAATAGAAAACATTTGTTAATCCCTTGCTATGTGCCAGGAACTCTGTTGAGCACTAGGAGTGAAAATATTAAAGAAAAACAGTTTTTATCTTCAAAGTGCCTTCATTTTAATAAGATAGATTATACACATATATAGCAGTAGTCAGCAGAGAAGGGAGTTATGGTCATAAAGATGATCAGTGAAATAATGGGTTAAGTTATTAACAAATCTTTTTCAAGTGTGTTAATAAGAGATCCATTTACATATGTCAAAATATGATATAAAAGGGGGGGACAAAGAAAAGATTTACCCCTGCAGGCAGAATAAAAAATAGCAAGGTAAAGATCAGATGAATGTTCCCAGGGAGAGTTGAATGAAAAACTATGGCTTCTGGTTTCCCTTTCCAAAGACTGGAGAAAGGAGAAATCAATTAACAAGCATTAGTTAAGCACCTACTATGTACCATAAGAAAATAACACCCACTGTCGAGGGTTTCCTGTAGCCAACTCAAACAATGTCACAAAAACTTATTGCTAAATTTTCAGCAAGTATTTAGATCTCCAAAAATGTCAAACACTGCAAAGCAGGGCTTGAATTACTGTGTTGTTGAATGTCTAAACTTAAGAAAGTGATGGA
This sequence comes from Petaurus breviceps papuanus, assembly GCF_028583685.1. Lineage (NCBI taxonomy): Eukaryota > Metazoa > Chordata > Mammalia > Diprotodontia > Petauridae > Petaurus > Petaurus breviceps. Next base: position 32,472,091 of record NW_027185712.1, read on the forward strand.
GAAAATGTTAATAATGCAGATAAAGCTTAAAAGTGAGTCATGCATACATCTTTTTCTTGCAGAACTAGTTGTTCAATATTTATCAACACAGACCTGATTGCTACCCTCAAGAAACTTATACTCTATTATTGAAGTAACGTACAAATATTTATATGCAAACTATATACCAAAGAAATATAAGGCAATTCCAGGAGGAGAGCGCTGGCCATAGGGAGTGGTATTAAAAATGTTGAGCTGAGTTTTGAAGGAAACTAAAAATTCTATGAGGTGGAAATTAGGTGGAAGTACATTTCAGACATGAGACACAGGCTACATTGAAAGGTTCAGCAATTGAGGATAAGGTGTTATGTGTAAGGGATAACAAGAAGACTGTTTGGGCTGCACAATCAAGTACATTAAAGGATGTACATTTAGTAAGCATTAAAAAGGTAAGCTGGAGAATAGTTTGGAAGGGGTTAATATGCCAAAGAGAGGGCTTTGCATTTGATCCTAACAATAATAGGGAGCCACTGAAGTTTATTGAACAGAAGAGTAACATAATAAGATCCATACTTTAGGGATATTTCTTTAGCATCTGAGTGAGAAATTACTCCAATGGAAGACTTCAGGCAGGGAGACACTTTGGATCATTAAATGGTTCAGGTAAAAATTTATGAGTACCTGAACTAATTGTTGTATAGAAAAAAATTTTGTGAAGAGAATGGACAAAATCATCACAGTGAAAAAAACAAGACTGGAAATGAATTAGATATGTGGGGTGACATAGGAAGAAATTCCTGAATGACTGAGGTTAAGAAGTTGAATGACTAGAAGAGAAACAGGAACAAGGAAGTTTGAAGTAGAGATGAATTTGATTTTAAAAATGAACTCTGCTCTTAATATATTTATTAGGTGATGTCTATTTTGAAATGTCCAATAGGCAATTAATCAAAGGAGCTGTAGACCACAGGAGAAGCTCAAACTATATATATCTGCAAGTTGTCTGAATATACATGATACTTCAATTATCAAGAGAGTAAAATTTAATAGAATTTTATTTTTTTTCCAATTACATGTTAATAAAATTATTAGCATTCATTTTTGAAAATCTTGAGCTCCAATTTTTCTCTCTTCCTCCCTCCTCTCTCCCTTCCCCCAAAAGGTAAGAAATTTAAATAGGTTATATGTGTACAATCATGTAAAACCTATTTCAATATTGGTCATGTTGTGAAAGGAGAAACAGACCAAAAGGGAAAAAAAATGCAAAAAACAGATGAAGAAAATTTAAATAGTATCCTTTGATCTTCATTCAGACATCATCAGTTCTTTCTTTAGATGTGGATAACATTTTTCATCATAAGTGTTTTGGAACTGTCTTGGAGCATTGTGTTGTGGATAAGAGCTGTTATTTATATTTGATTATTGAACATTGCTGTTATGATGTACAACATTCTCCTGATTCTGCTCACTTCACTGTGCATCAGTGCATGTAAGCTTTTTCAGGTTTTTCTGGAATTGGTCTGCTTATGATTTTTGTAACACAATAGTATTCCATTATTTTCATATACCACAACTTGTTTAGCCATTCTGCAATTGATGGGCATCCTGCAAATTTCCAATTCATTGCCACCACAAAGACAACTAATATAAATATTTTTGTGCATGGAGATTCTTTCCCCTTTTTTATGATCTCATTTGGGATACAGACATAGTAGTGCCATTGCTGGATTCAAGGGTATGCACAGTTTGATGGCCCTTTGAATACTGTTCCAAATTGCTCTCTAGAATAGTTGGATCACTTCCCAACTCTACCAAGACCACAATAGTGTCCCAGTTTTCCCACATCTTCTCCAACATTTATCATTTTCCATTTCTATTATATTAGCCAATCTGGCAAGTGGGCAGTGCTACCTCAGAGTTATTTTACTTTTAATTTCTCTAATCAATAATGATTTAGAGAATTTTTTTATATAACTACAGATTGCTTTGATTTCTTCATCTGAAAACTGACTATTCATATCCTTTGACCATTTTTCAAATGGGAAATTGATGAGGAATGGCTCCCAATAGGTTCAGCAGGAACTCTGATCTTATCTTAAGACCAGAACCTGTGACTCAATCTGGAAAGAATTCAACTCAATCCTAATTGGAGTCAGACGCTTTACAGAGGGCAAGTATCCTTAGGGTACCTGCAAGCTTAAAGAAGACATAAGCAAAGCTTTTAAAGTGTTAAGGCTATCCATTAGATATGAATTAGGCTGACCAGGCAAGAAGAGGGTGGGATTAGGGAGGAGTTAAGGTGCAGCCAGTGTTTAAAGCAACTGTGCAGGCATATTACCCGTGATTCACTGGGGAAAAGCCCAAGGAGGGGGCTACCTAGAGGTGTGGTTTTAGGCTTGAAACATCATTAAGTCAGCTAGCGGTCAAGGGCTGATGGAGAAGTGCCCAGTCTGCTACCCATCAGTGTCATGTTTGACAAGATTAATTTCTGGGAACTAAGGCTAACTAAGACTCAGTGGATAATAGGTTAAGGAGTTAACCCAGAGATAGGGTCCTGAAGGATTCATTGAGGCAGCCAAGAAGTCAACCTAGAGATGGGGTATCGAAGGATTCATGGGGGCAGCGGGACACTATAAAAGGGGGAGATAATAGTTGCCTAAGCTGGAATGTTTGTAGATACTTTAGCGAAGGATTCACAGGAATAGTTTGTTATTGTTCCAAGCTGAGATAGTTGTTGCTGGTCAGAGTTATTGCTCTGAAGCTAGGGGCAGGGGGAGAAGGGGCAGAGTTAATGCTCTGAGACTGGGGGAAGGGGGCAGTGTGATTTTACAAACTGGTTTTACAAATTGATGTTACAAATATAGAACCCAAGCACCCCATCATTCCTGATGTTACAAATTGGTATTACAAATTGAGTTTACAAATAGATTTTACAAACATAGATCCCAAGCACCCCATCAAAATGACTTATTTTCTTATAAATTTGACACAGTTCTCTATATGTTTGAGAAATGAGGCCTTTTTCAGAGATACTTGACAAATTGCTTCCCTGCTTTTTCTTTTCTTTCTTATTTTGGTTGCATTGGTTGTATTTGTGCAAAAATTTTGTAATTTAAAATAATCAAAATTATCCATTTTATATCTTGTAGTGCTCTCTACCTTGTTTGGTCAAAAATATTTTGCTCCTCCATAGATCTGACTGATAAACTACTTTTTGTTCTCCTAACTTTTCTATTGTATCACCCTGTATGTCTAAATCATGCATTCAATTGACCTCATGTTGGTACATAGTGCAAGAGGTTGGTTTATACCTAGTTTCTACCACATTTTTTCTTCCCAGTTTTTCCTAGGAGTTTTTGTTAAATAATGGGTTTATTATCACAGAAGCTGGAGTATTTGGGCTTACCAAGTCCGACATTACTATGTTTTTTTGTTTCTAATTCATTCCACTGATCTACCACTCTATTTCTTAGCAAGTACCAGATACTTTTGCTGACTGCAGCTTTACAATATAGTATAATATAGTACAGCAAGGCTACCTTTCTTTGTCCTTTTTTTCATTAATTCCCTTGATATTCTTAACTTTTTCTTCCAGATATATTTTGTTACAGTTTTTCTAACTCAATAAAATAGTTTTTGGTAGTTTGATTGGTAGGGCACTAAATAAATAAATTAGAGCTGGCATTTTTATTATATTAGCTCAACCTCCCCATAAGCAATTGATATTTTCCAGTTGTTTAAATCTGACTCTATTTGTGTGTAAAATGCTTTTTGTAATTGTCTTCATATAGTTCCTGAGTTTGTCCTGTGTAAAGCCAAGCATGAGCAGCTTTCCAGAGGATGGCTTCTGTGAATAGCTTCAAAGTTCTGATTACAAGTATAGTGAACTTGCTATTTATTCAGTAACAAACTAAGACAAAACATTCACAGAAATCAAAGTACAGCATTCATAATGCTATAACATAACAACTTATCACTAAAATGGCCACATAGTTTTCACCAAAGTGGCCACATAGTTTTAAACAAAGTACACTCATTCAGTGAGTCAGTCATTTAGTAAGTCAATCATTTAGTAAGTCCTTAATTCTATCATCCTTAAGGAAGCTTGTCTCCTTAATGGACACAAAGTATAAAGGTCAAAGTTCTTTACCCATAGGTCACATTGTCTTAATCTCTTCAATCAAAAAGTATTCTTTCTTCTTAATTGCAGAAGTCCTTAACTCATCTAAATGTAAAGGTCAAAGTTCTCCACCCTTAGGCCACAGTAAATCATGATCTCAGTTTGCATTAAATATGCAAGGAGGAGAGTCTTTCATCTTGAACCAAGGCAGGCTCTCAGCTTCCATTGTTCCTCTTCCATGGTCCCAGCTCCTGCCTGAATCTATCTAACTGTCACCCGAGTTCAAAGGCAGACAGGTCCCAGTTCCTTGTCCAACACCTTGTCCAGTTCTTCATCCAGTTCCTTGTCCAGTACCCATTCCATATTGAAGTTCATAGTGTCCAGTCCACTTCAAGTCCTTCACAGTTCTTGTTTCTCGGAAGACACAACTTAACAGAGCCACAAAAATATTCATACACATTGCTGTCACCATCATCAATTCATTGTCTGCTTGTGAAATCCACTCAGACCCACCAACAAGGTCTGAGAACTCAACAAAAATCAATAACATAGAAATAAAAAAGACCTACAAACAAGGTCAACACATTATCAGTAAAATCCCAGGATCTCCAAAACCCTCCTCTAGGACTTCTGTGAACAGACAACCAGACAATCCTCTTTCAAGCCTTCCACTAAGGTCCCAGGGCTTCTGTACAAAGTATCACAAGCAAAAATCTACACAGATAGAACAGAAAAATATAGAGTGCCAGATACCATAGCTTTTCTCCTTCTCCACCACAAGAGCTCCCTTCTCAGTTCTGCTCTCTCCAACCTGGGCCTCTCCTTGTGTATGGTCATTAGCTCCTTCTCTTCCTGTTGTATCATCAACAGGAGTTCCCAGATTCTAGGTTTCACAATTTGTGGAATTCACATGTTCTGTTTCATAACAGACTTGATACAAGACTCAAAAGAAACTTGAACTGAAACAAGGTGTCAATTCAATAGCTGAAACAAGATGTTAACTATTTCTTTCCTTGCCATTACATCCTGGCAGGTAGACCCCCAAGTATTGAGCTATTTTAATTAAATTTAGCCTTATTATCTTTTGTTGCCCTCCACTTTCAGATCTCTCTCTCTCTCTCTCTCTCTCTCTCTCTCGACAGCCAGAGAAAAATGTCCAGAAATAAAGAATCTTGTAAGGGGAATAACAAGGAGGCCAGTGTCATTGGACTAAAGACTAGGTAGAGGAGGAGGAAGGTTAAGGTGTATGAAAAATGGAAAAGTTATAGAGGACTTTTAAGGCAAACAGAGATTTTATATTTGATTCTGGCATTGCTGGGCTTTGTTGGCAATATATAGAAATGCTGATGAATTATGTGGGTTTATTTTATATCCTCCAACTTTGCTAAAGTTGCTAATTATTTCAAGTAGTTTATTTAGTTGATTCTATAGTATACCATTATATCATCTATAAAGAGTTTTGTTTCCTCATTGCCTATTTTGAAATCCTTCATTTTTTTCTTTTCTTATTGTTACAAATAGCATTCCTAGTATGGTATCAAATAATAGTCATGATAATGGGCATTCTTGCTTCACCCCTGATCTTACTGGGGAGGCTTCTAGCTTATCCCTATTACAGATAACACTTGATGATGGTTTAATATAGGTACAACTTAGCATTTTAAGGAAAAGCTCCTTTTATTCCTATGCTATCTAACATTTGTAATAGGAATAAGTGCTGTATTTTGTGAAAAAAAAAACCTTTTTCTGCCTTTCTCTAGATAATCATATGATTTCTGTTGGTTTTGTTATTGGTATAGCCAATTATGGTGATAATTTTCCTAATATAGAACCAGCACTGCACTCCTGGTATGAATTCGACATGGACAAATTGTATGATCCTTGCCATATAATGCTGTAATCTCCTTGCCAATATTTTATTTAAAAATTTTTCACCCACTTTCTTTAGAGAAATTGGTCTAGAATTTTCTTTTTCTCTTTTGATTCTTTCTGGTTTAGAAATTAACTCCATGTTTATGTCATAAAAAAGAATTTGTCAGGACTTCTTTGCCTATTTTTCAAAATAGTTTATGTAATATTGGAATTAATTGTTCCTTAAATTTTTGGTAGAATTCATTATTAATCTATCTAGTCCTGGATATTATTTTTTCTTAAGGTGTTCTTTGATGGCTTTTTCAATTTCTTTTCCTAAAATGTGGTTATCTATTCTATTTCCTCTTTTATTAATCTAATTTATTTGTAAATATCTATATGTATATATACACATATATGTACATGTACATATATATATATGTACATATATGTTTATATATATTTACACATAGACAGAGGGCACAGGGAGAGTTGAATATGAAGGGATGATATCTAAAAAATAAAATTAAGAAGTGGGAGAGGAATATCTTGAGAAAAGGAGAAAGGGAGAGATAGAATAGGAGAAATTATATCACATAAAAGAGGCAAGAAAAATCTTGTTATAACAAAGGGGAAAAGCAGGTAGGTGAAAGGGAGTGAATCAACTTTACTCTCATTGGATTTGGCCTAAGGAGAGAATAACATACACACTCAATTGGGTATCTTACCCTATAGGAAAGTAGGGGAGAAGGGGATAAAAGGGATGGATAACAGAAGGGAGGGCAGATTGGGGGAGGAGGTAGTCAGAAGCAAACACTTTTGAAAATGGACAAGGTCAAAGGAGAAAATAGAATAAATGGGGAGATATGATAGAGGGAAATGAATTAGTCTTTCACAATATGACTACTATGGAAATATTTTGCATAACTACACATCTGTAATCTATATTGAATTACTTGTCATCTCAATGGGGGTGGGTGAGGGAAAAAGGGAGAGAATCTGGAACTCAAAGTTTTAAAAACAAATGTTAAAAAATTGTTTCTACATTCAACCGGGAAATGAGATACACAGGCAATGGTGTATGTAAATCCATCTTCCCTACAAGAAAGTAATGGGGAAGCAGGGAAGGGGGAAGGGAATGTGGGTGTAGAAGACAGACTGGGGGAAGGGGTATTCAGTATACTTGCCATCTTAGAGTGGGGGGTAGGGGAGAGATGGGGACAAAGTGTGGAACTCAAAATCTTGTGGAAATGAATGTTGAAAACTAAAATAAATTTTAAAAATTAAAATCTTTTATATTACTTCAATCTTTTAAAAATTATCTTTTACAGTTCTATAGATTTTAAAGATAATTTTAATAATACATAACTATCATTCAGCTATTCACTATAGAACCCCCACTAACTGCTCAACATTTAATAATACTATTATTATTGTCAGAGTTTGTTTTAAGAACTAGTCAAAGCTGCTAATATCTCATTTTGTGATATTGCAAGCTCTTGTGGGAGAGAGAATTTAGCATTAATCCTAGGCTTAGAAAAGTAATCCTCCCTTGAGTAACATGCACAAAACAAGGGAAGAATGTCAAAATAAATGTCATATTCATTAATATGACTAAAACTGTCATATTAAAGTTTTTTTTTACCAAAAATACAGAAGCCAGTAAAAGTAAATAAAACTGGGATTTTCTTTTTATAATGTAGAGTAGTTAATCATGAGATAATCTGTGAAGTAACAAAACACCATATCCATGTCTCTTTTACAGAATGGTAAATGGTATATATAATTAGAATTGTCTTTTCTCCTCCTTCTTGTCCTCCTCCTCCTCCTCCCTCTCCTATTTTTATATTTTATGATTACAGCTCTTCTAATAGACTTTGATTTAAGATTCACAACTAGGAATCAATAGCTTTGATCATAAATCTGATACTTGGAACATCAGAGTCAATGAGTGAAATTCTAAGAGGTTCTTTGTACTTAATTTGAGAATTATAATAGTCAAAATGACTTAGTCACACCAAGTTTTTCTTTAAAATAATACTGCTGTTACTATATATAACACTCACTTAGTTCTTCTCATTTCACTCCTCATTGTTTTGGGCAAGTCTATTCATGTTTTTCTAAGATCCTTGAGCACATCATTTCTTATAGCATAGTAATGATGATCCTATACCACAACAGATCTATGGAATAAAACACTATCTGCATCCAGAGAAAACTGATAAATAGAAATATGCAAATTTATGTCTAATGGCAGCCATCTCTTTGGGGCAGAGGGACAGAAAACAAGTGGGAAAGAAGAAAGTTACATGACAATCTTAGTATATACGTTAAAAGAATAGCAATGTGTATTATAACAGATTTGCAGTTTAATATGCAATCTTTCTTTTCCCTCATTCTACTATTATAGAAGTTCTTATTTTATTTCATAAGTTCAGAATAAAATAAAGTTTTTAAAATAAATCATAAGATCTCAGTTTGTAATGAAAATTTGTAGAAAGTAATAAGCCAGAGAGCAAAGATGATGTAGAAGAAGAAACTTTACAGATGAGCTCTTCCAAAATCACCTGTAAAGAATAGCATCTTAAATCAAATTATGGAACAGCAGAGCCAGGATAATTGTGAGCCATTCTTTTATTACAAAAGCTGAGAAGATCAGAAGTTTGTGACAGTTGGAGGGTGGGGGAGGGCTGGACTGGAAAGCACATTGGGCAGTAACACCAGCTGTGGGACTTACGGCAGTGACTGCTACAGAAGCAACAAAAGCTCATAGCCCAGGGGTTGTAAAGGTATGGCACAACTGGTCAGAAAGAGAATATAGGGGACCAGTATTTTGGGAATGGGTACAGGACCAGACACTTTTCCCCAGTGCTGTTACCATATCCACTTCTGGGCGGTAGTTTCATGGTGGAGAGAAGTGCTAGCACTTATAGACCCTGAGAAACAATAGTCCTTGCAGTTAAAAAAGGATCAGGTACCCTTCTTGGGTAAGGACATGAGCAAAGACAAGGCAAGCTGTGGCCACACCTCTCCCTGGATCATACCAGTTTGGATGCACCAAAAAAATATAGAAACCCAAGACTACCAGTGAAAATAGCAGGATGTAAAAGTCTGAAGCTTGCAACACCTTCCCCTGAGGTGGGTAGAGGCAAAATTTAAAATAAAGTTCAAAATAAAGAAATAAGCTAAAGAAAAATTATCTAAAAAAGAAAGAAAATGACAAGGAAGATAAAAACACAAACTCAGAAGAAGACAACATTATGAAAAATTTGTAAGGAAAGTCTCAAAGAAAGATGAAGTTTAGATACAAGTCCGAAAAACATTGTAGAAAGAGTTAAAGTAAAAAAAAAATTATCAAATAAAATGATACAGAAAAAATTGGGAAAACTGATAACACAAGAAAATTATGAAGAAATAACTAAAATTGGTAGAAGAGGCAAAAAAAATGAAGAAAACCAACACTTTAAAAAAAAAAGAATTGACCCAATTATAAAAGAAATTTTAAAAAAGCTCACTGAAGAAAAGAACTTCTTAAAAAGAATTGACCAAATAGTAAATAGGTATAAAAATTCACTGAAGAAAAGGATTGCCCAAAAATTTAGAAATGAAAAGTAGAAGCCAATGCCTCCATGATACATCAAGAAACACTAAAATACAGTCAAAATAATGAAAGATAGAAGAAAATGTAAACTGTTGCATCTGAGAAACAACTGACATTGAAAATAGAATGAAAAGAGAAAATTAAGAATCATCAGACTGCCTCAAAATCACAATCAAAGAAAGAATCTAAACATTATATTTTAAGAAATTACAAAGGATGGCTTCTTCAATATCTTAGAACCATAAGGAAGAATAAAAATTGAAAGAATGCACTAATCACTTTCTGAAAAATATTACAAATAAAAATTCCTAGGAATATTATTGCCAGATCACTATTGATTAGAGAAATGCAAACTAAAACAACTTTAAGGTACCACCTAAAACCTATCAAATTGACTAACATGAAAGAAAAGGAAAATGACAAATGTGAAGGAAAGCAATGTAGCAATACCCAAATTAAAATTATATTTTTAAAAAAGTATCTGGGACTAAGAAATAGAGTGTTGGATAAGTGGAATAGATTAGTTATAAAATAAATAGTAGTAAATTACCATAGTGATCTAGCGTTTAATAAAACCAGAGATCCAAGCTTTTAGAATGTAAATTCACCATTTGAAAAAAAAATAGCTGAAAAAATTGGCCAACAGTTTGGCAGAAATAAGGTCAAAATGAATAAATAACTTAGATATAAAGCAAATTAGAAGAGCATGGGAAAAAATACCTATCAGCTCTATGACAAGTGAAGGGTTTATGACCAAACAAGACATTGGAATTAAAATGGATAACTTTCATAACATATTAAAAATTGTTTGTACATATAAAACCAAAGTAGCTAAAATTAGAAGAAAAGCAAGAAACCGGGGAAATTTTAGTGCAGGTTTTTCTGATAAAAGCCTAATTTCTCAAATATATACTGAAATGAATCAAATGATAAATGGTAAAAGGATATGAACAGTTTTCAGAAAAAGAAATGAAAACTATCAATTCATATGAAAAAATACTCAACAATTCTTGATTAGAAAAATGCCAATTGGGGCAGATAAGTGGTGCAGTGAATAGAGCCCTGGAGTCAGGAGGACATGAAGACATGAATTCAAATTTGACTTCAGACACTTAATACAAAAAACTAACCATGTGGCCTTGGGCAAGTCACTTAACCCCAATTGCCCTCTAAAAAAAAAAAAGAAAGAAAAATGCCAATTAAAACAACTCTGAAGCACCTATCCCCTATCAGATTAGTCAATATGACAGAAAAGGAAAATGACAGATGCTAGAGGATGTGGAAAAATAGGTCTATCAATACACCATTGGTGTAGTTGTGAACTGCTCCAACCATTCTGGAGAACAGTTGTGAACTATAAAGAAAGAGCTATAAAATTGTGCGTACCCTTTGACCTAGACATACTATTACTAGATCTGTATCCCAAGACTATCAAGGGAAAAGGAAAGGGAACTATATAAATATCAGTTCTTTTTATGGTGACAAAGAATTGGAAATGAGTATATACATCAATTGCAGATAGACTGAAAAAGTTATGTATATGATTGTAATGAAACCCAATTGTGCCCTAAGAAATCATGAAGGGGATTGATTCAGGTTGATGCAAAGTGAAGTGAGCAGATCCATGAGAGCATTGTACACAGTACCAGCCATATTGTAATACTCATTATGGGTCAGCTTGGTGGCACAGTGGATAAAGTGCTGGACCTGAAGTCAGAAAAACTCATCTTCCCAAGTTCAAATCTAGCCTCAGACACTTACCAGCTAGGTGACCCTGGGCAAGTCACTTAACCCTATTTGTCTCAATTCCTCATCTATAAAATGAGTTGGGTAAGGAAATAGCAAACCACTCAAGTATCTCTGATAAAAAAAAAAACAAAATGAGGGTCATGGAAAATTGGACATGACTGAAAAATGACTGAACAATGAAAAGTGGTTGTGAAAGACTTAACTGCTCTTATTAATATGATGCTTCATGACAATTCCAAAGAAGTGACGGGGAAAATGTTAACCATCCCCTGATAAATAACTGATAGATTAATTCTGAGCACAGATTGAAGCATATTCTTTTCTCTCTTTTTTCAACATGTCATATATATGTTTTGCACGACTTGCCACGTGTAATGGATAATGCATTGCTTGCTTTCTCATTTGGTAGGGAAGGGGCTGGGGGAGGGAGGGAATTTGTAGTTGAAAGTGCAATGTTTTAAAATTGCAAATTCCTTCAGGGTAGAGACAGTTTTTCTTTTTCTTCTTTTGTTTCCATTGTTTAGCATAGCAAGTTGCTTACTAAACATTTATTGAAGTGAAATGAATTACCCTCCTAAAGTACAAATTGATCATTTCTGCATGCATACACACACACCTATCCATATTTCCTCCCCCCCCCAATAAAATGCAAACTCCTTGAGGGCAGGCAATGTTTCATTTTTGTATTTGTATATCTCCTGCACTTAGCATAGAACCCAGCATCTAGTTTGTCAATTGTTTCAATCTGCCACAAATCATTTTAAGAAGAAAAAAAAAAGATGAGGGTTTTTATTTGCTTATTTTCATTTTTATTAATATAGTAGTGGTATCAAAAAATGGAATATCTTGCTTCAGGTGATAGTAGGTTACCCCTCATAGGTTGTTAGGCAAAGACTGAATGATCCTTTGTTGGGTATCATTGAAACGGTCAGATATGTGTTAACCTTTCCATCCATTCTAAATTTGCGATTCTTTGAATTTTGAGGGAAAGTCAAATCTTGTTAGGTGCTTATCCTCCTTTAACATTAAATGACAAGAACCTTCTGATTGTTTTTGCCTTGACTTTTCAATCCCAACACTAGTCTCATCTGTTTTTGTACATATTTAACTTGTTTCCTCATAATTTTCTCTACATCTTTGTCACTAATTCACATTCTGCTTTTGTCAGGACCACACTGGCTGGATATGAAAGAAAAATTCTTTATTAGTTTTCAGGGTACATTTGGAATACTTTATATAAATTTGTCTATGTTTGTGTACTTTTTCTGAATCCTTATCATTTTTAGTTTTCACAGGAATGCTTCAGCTTGGCTTATCCTTTTCCTCCAGGGCCTGAGGATTGTCATTGCTGCCATTGATCTGTCAAAGTATTTCTTCTGCTGATTTTTCAACTCATTTCCCCAAAGATGGTGTGATTTTTCACAAAGGCAGAGCATACTGGTATAAAGCTTATGCTGTAGACAATCTGCATTTTAATGGCATTTTAAGAAAGAGAAATTAAATAAAAAGAAAAGTTACTTTTGAAGAAATTTTAAGCAAGATTATGAGAATTTGCCAGCGGGGAAGTAATTGTCCCCAAACTTCATGTACTTTTAAAATCATTTTTCTTGATATTTGAAGCCCAGTGTATATGTGTATATATATATATATATATATATATGTATGTGTGTGTATATATATACTTTAGGATTACCCTTACATGTGGAAAGAAGTGATGGTCCTTAGACTGGTTTGTGTTTTTATTATCTAAATAAAGTTGTTGCAGTATTTTAAAATTAAAATTTATATTTTTATGTTAGAAAATAAGCTTCTTGGTAGATTCCCATGCTTGCCTTATACATTAAGCCACAATTAAATAAGGTACATGCGGAGAAACAGATATTATTTTCTTTTTTGCAGCAAATATATTTGTAGCAAAAAAAAAATCAGACATCAGATAATATTCAAAGTAAGAGAAGATCATTTAACAAATGCACAAAATCTGTTTCTATTTATTCTCCGATTCTAAATATGCTTCTGCTAAGACACCTGACTACTTAAAATATAAGATATGTACAGCAAAAATATTTCTGCTTAGGAGATTGAAGCCATCTGCCATGAGCTCCTTTATCTTTCCTCTCCTTCACATCAACATACCTTTGCCTCTACATTATTTTCTCTTTCTTTTTTTGCCACTGTTAAAAGCAAACATGCTCATACTACTCTCCTCATTATATATATATATATATATATATATATATATATATATATATATACATTTAATCACAGAATCTGTATTGTAAGATATTAGAGGCTATGTAATGCAACCTAAACCCAGGTGAATAACCCCTATACGACCTCTACAACAGGTGATTGTCTAGTCTTTGTCTGAAGATTTCCCCAGGGGGCAATGGGGGAAGGAGGCAACCACTACTACTTGAGTCACTTTGGGGTAACTCACATTGGAAGAAAGTTTTTCTTTCTAGAAATAGACACTGAAATGGTAGAGGAAATTCCAACATGAGAAAACTCTCTCTACTAACACAGTTCAGAACCTTCTCTGTCATTTATAGCATTAAAGAGCTTCTTAGAGTCATAAAAGGTTTTGGCCTCCCAGGGTTAGACAGTCAGTAAATGTCAGAGGTAAATCCAGGTCTTCTTGGTTTTAAGGCTGACTATCTTATTCCCAAGTTGCCT
>NW_027185712.1:32486466-32499712 GCF_028583685.1 Petaurus breviceps papuanus
ATAAATATCACAGAAACATAAAAGGATAAGGAAAATAAAGGGTGAATTATTTTTGGAAAAGTAGCTTTGAATAACCTATAAAAATATCTGAATGGAAATATTAAAGAACATATATTTCTCAAAATCGCAATCACAAAATGCTTTACAACAACAAAACACATATCGCATAGTAAATGAACTATAAATAAATCTATAAAGGCAGAAATAATGAATGCATTTACATGCAATAACTAAGGAAAATAATACATAAGATGTATCAGAAAAAGATAGAAATTTCAGTATTTTATTAACGAGCCATTATATCCAAGGTAATGATAATGAGATGATATATGAATATTTTATAAGACAAAAGTAAATTAGTTCTTATTTCTGTCAACTTAAATTGACAGTAAAGGGGAGGATAAATCAACTAAGTATGCTATTAAAATAATTAAAAATAAATTAGCAATGTTCAGACAAGTGAAACAGGGGATATTTGGAAAACCAGAGCAGAAATAGAAAAACTAAACAAAGATGATAGAAATGATTAACACACGTCTTCAGTAGTAAGTGAACATTGCTGTTGCTTTTTCCAACTCCATTCCTCCCAAGATTTTCATCTCTTGTAGTCTGAGCCTACTCTAGCATTAGTTACCAGAATTGTCCTCTTTTGGTGCACTGATGATAAGGGTCTCCAGGTCTTCATAAAATCTTTCTTTGAACTCATCAGTGTTCATCATGGTGGAAGCATATGCACTGATAATGGTGGTCTGCCATTTTCCTGTGAGTGGAAATTACATTGTCGTGTGTCTATTGTTCACTCCTTTTGATAGGTGCACAAGCTTATTGATTAGATGAGCTTTCATTGCAAAACCAACACCAGCTTCACAGAGCTCCCCTTCACTGTGGCTACTCCAGAAAAAAAAATGTATCCAGTTCCAACTTCAGTAAGTTGACCTTCATTTGCCAGCCTTGTTTCACTCAGGGCCACTATTTGGATGCAATACCTGTCAACTTAGGGCTTACAAGAGCTGTTTGTCTTTCAGGTCTACTGGATATTTGTATTGTCTATAAGTGTGCACACATTCCATGTACAAATGGTGAGTGGAATCATCTTTGCAAAAGTTTTTGTACATTTTTGTGTGTTTTGACCACAGGGTGGGATCCTTGCCTGTAAATACGCCAGGGATGGGCAAGAAATTTTTAGGGCATGTTTTCTAGCCCCTTTCTCACACAGGGAGGTGAGTAGTACAGTCCTTAAAAGGCTGCTCATACACTCAAGGGGCTGTCAATATCCCAGAGCTGCTTCCAGTGAGAAAACAGCCCTATGGCATGGTCTGCCTATGTGTAGGGTTATGACCAGAGGCACCTGCTGCTTCATCACTTGCCTGTTGCCAGAGAACTTTGAGATAGATAAAAATGGTAAAAAGGTAAGGGTAATATCTTTTAGTTCATACATAAATTGGATTTAATTTAGGCAGAGTTGCACAAAGTCATCAGCCTTACTCTCTCCTCCAGAACCATCACAGTGCAGTGGCAGGACAAAGTAAAGATGACTGATGATGGCTGAAGGTGCAGCAGATGACATTGGTGTCTTAGACGTCTAGCCAGACTGCAAATACTCCACAGTTCCTGGACACCAAAGGTGGAAAGCCGCCCTGAAAAAAGCTCAGCAGCCCTCATACCAGAGGTACTAGTCTTCCTTGAATATACCCTCTATCTCTCATTTTGAAGTGACCAGAGTCTCTAAGTCTCTTTGTATGGGACATTACTCAATGTTCTTCATCTGTGTAAGGGTCCAAGTTTATGAGAGCTGGAGAGAAGATAGCTCTTGAACTTCTAACTTCTAGATTTGAAAGAAAAGATATTCCATTTCATATTCTCTTCAAGGCACTGAAAGAAGATCAGGGCTCTGGGAAGAAAATGGTATGTAAAGGATTTGGAAATTTGATCATATTCCTGTTCCCAGCTTACTAAAGTAGAGATTCAGGGAAATTTCTCCTTGGATGATATTCAGGATTCTCTCTCTCTCTCTCTCTCTCTCTCTCTCTGTCTCTCTCCTTGGATATACAACTTCAGATATTTCTTCCCTTTTAAAGGAGACTAATTAAGAGTATTGCTTCAATCTGAAAATATATTATATGCCAGATATATCATAATATACCGTATACTAAAATATATCCATATTGCAAGATTAATTCCAAGTGTATAAATGACAAATTTAAAAGGTCACATGATAAACAAGTTAAAGGAAGAACAAAATATTTCCTTTTAGAAATAGGATAGAGGAAGAGTTCATGACAAACTAAAGAATAGAGACTATCATAGAAGACAAATTGGGGAATTTTGATACAATAAAATTGAAAAGATTTTCTACAGATAAAACCAATTCTCCTAAAATTAGAAGAGAAACATTTCATAAGAAAAAAAAGGTTTACAGCAAGTTTCTCTAATAAAGGTCTCATTTACACTATGTGTGTGTGTGTGTGTGTGTAGATTTCTGTATATATACACATAATACATATACATATACATACATGTATTTGTACACAATATATATTTGTAAAAATGTATTAAAATCTATAATAAGATTTATTTCTTCCAATTAATAAATCAATGAGTATGAAAAATTAATTCTCAATGGCAGATATCTATGTTGTCACTAGTAAAAAGGAATGTTCCAAATCACAAATTATTATTTAAATACAAATTAATCAGCTCTGAATTGCTACCACTTATCTATCAGGTTGGCAAAGATAAAAAAAATGCTGCACAGAAATTGGAACAGTAATAAATTAATGATGAAGTTATGATTTGGTTCAGAGATTCTGGAAAGCAATTTGGAACTATTTTCAAAAAGTCACTAAACTGGGGTGGCTAGGTGGTGCAGTAAATAGAGCAGTGGTCCTGGAGTCAGGAGGACCTTAGTTCAAATCTGGTCTCAGATACTTAACACAAAAAATTAGCCAAGTGACCTTGGGCAAGTCATTTAATCCCAATTGCCCTACCTTTCCCCCTCCAAAAAGCAAACGAAAGAAAGTCATTAAAGTGTGGATATCCTTTAACCTAGTGAAACCAGTAGGCCTACATTTCAAACAGACCAAAGAAAGAGGGAATGGACTCATGTATACAAAAATATGTCTAGCCATTCTGTTTTTAGTGACAATGAATAGGAAACGAAAAAAGTCCATTATTGGGGAGTGTTGGAGATAATTACAGCATATGAATGTAAAGAAATATTCATCAGCTATAAGAATTGATGAAAAGAATGAATTCAGAGTCACTTGGGAAGATATAGGAATAATGTAGTATGAAGTGAATAGAACCAAGGGAATAATTTATATGACAACAAAATGATAATGACCAACAACTTTGAGAGACTTAATAACTCTGATGAATTTTATTACCAACCACAATTTCATAAGATTGCCAGTGGTCTATTTTACCCAACTCCTTGAAGCAATAATATCATGTCCAGTTAGCAGCATTTTATACCAATAAAACTCCAGGGAGTAAAAGATTAAATAGGATGTTATATCTTCTCAGACACCAAGCAAACAAAACTCATTCTAAGTACATTAGGAAATAAAAGATCCCATCTTTAAATAGTTAATCACTCTTTGTACTGCAATTTCATGAGATAAATAAGAGCTTTACTATATTCTAAGATTCTTCTTTATCAGAAAGTGCTTGCAGAAATGAATAGAAATGGTCTATTTCAGGGTCTGGGCAGTTAGGTGGTACAGTGCAGGGAGTGTAGACCTGAAATCAGGAAATCCTGCTTTCAAATTTGGCCTGACACTTACTAGCTGTGTGACTCTGACAAGTCACAATCCTATTTGCTTTAGGTTCTTCATCTGTAAAATGAGCTAGAGAAAGAAATGGGGAACCAACTTAGTGTCTTTGTCAAGAAACCCTCAAATGGGGTCACAAAGAGTTGGACATGACTGAAACAACTAGACAACAATTTCAGGCCAAAACCCATAATTTTAATTTTATATTTGATTTCCTCCTCTCTTCTTGAATTTTTTTTTAACATTTCCTATGTTGTTATCCTGAACCCTTTAGCCACTATAGCAAAAAAAAGAGGGAAAATGAAGGTAAGTGTGTAGTAAGTGAAAGCTCTTCTGTCATTAGAGCTATACACCATATTTTCATCCTAGTCACAAATAAATCTACTTACATGGGTTTCAACAATATTTTTTCTGGAGTTGCTAAAATGTTTATAATAGTGTAAGAAGATAAGACTTCAGTTTCCCTTCATTTATAACAACTTGAATCTTTCTATTAAAAAACAAACATGAAAACAAAAAAGAAAGTTAGCATTTTAATTTTCTCGTTTATTTGCCTTTAATAACAAATAATTTTAGAATTGAACAGAAAAATTAAAGATAAAATTAAAATTTCAACTTTCACCATCAAAATATTGTTAATTTCCCTCAAGTGATTTTATTTTTTTTTTGCTTTTTGGAGGGGGGAAGGTAAGGCAATTGGGGTTAAGTAACTTGTCCAAGGTCATGCAGCTGTTTTTTTGTGTGTCTGTTAAGTGTCTGAGGCCGAATTTGAACTCCTGACTCCAGGGCCGGTACTTTATTCACCACAACACCTAGCCACCCAAGTGATTCATTTCAAAAAAGGTAGCCTATATATCAAAGAGAATTACTGAGGTTTGTCTAAATTAAGGCAGGACATACTTTAATTAGCAGTTAGGGAAAAAATTATAATTACTTTTCAAAATAGTTGGTTTATATTGTAATTCTATATATTTTAATTTATGTTTTTATCCATAACATTTTGAAAGGAGTTCATAGGCTTCCCTACACTTTCAAAGGAATTTATGATAAAGTAAAGGAAAAATTTTTAAGAAACCCTTAGTTTATATAGAGATTAAAGATTATATTATTGGAAAATGTAAGAGGGGAATCATTTCAAGCTATGCTGACAAAAATTCAGCTCAGAGCAATGTATATGTGAAATGTGCTTCAAATGCTGGAGTCATTGACACAGTAAATACATTGATTGCATGGAAGATAATTTGCTGTAAAAATAATAAGAGATGTGTATATCCTTTCAATTCACATAAACTTCCCTGTTTCTATCATAGCAAGTCAACTACTTGTTTCCTTTCAAAGATGAAAGAGAACTTAATCTCTTCTGTATATAGCTATTTTTTTCAGTGACTACTATCAAAAAGCTGCTTCCTAGTATTTGGATGGCTTTCCTGATAAGTGCTTAGATTTTCTTTATGTGGCATGAGGCTTGGAGCAGGGAATTGAAGCTAACCCCCCTCCAGAAAGAAAGATATGTCTTCAGCTCAAGAAGAAAAAAACCTTCCTGACAATTAGAACTTTCCAATATTGGAATAGGCTGCTTTGGAAGATAGTAAATCCCATGACTTTTGAAATCTTCAAACAGTGAATGGATAACCACTTACTAGGAAAATTATAGAAAGGGTTCTTAATCAGATATAAATGAGTTTTTAGGTTTCTTGGAACTTTAAGATACCATAACTCTACATCAGGTCCTCCAAAACTTTTAGAATTTTATCAGGTTTTGATTGGTAAGAAAGTTGTAGAAGACTTGAGGAAAACTAGTTAATGTATCTACTTATCCTAGCTACAAAATAATGGAAAAATAAGACAGAAAGTAAGAATTCAGCTGGCATTTAGTTCCTTACTCATATTTTCTTTGAGAACTTTTTCTAGTTCTTTCCTTTGTCCTGATCACATTCTTTCTTGCAACAAGTCACCCTGCAGGAGAGTCAGGAGGCAGCATCTTCTACCACCTTGACTACTATCTCCTTTAATGCTTTCATCCTGTCACAGATAGGATGCTCAACCCCAGTCTTCAGAATACTGTGCCTCTAGCCCAGCATCCAAAGTCAAACGACCCCTGCAGAGATACAGCCTGGTCACTACTTCTGCCAGTTCTACAGTTATAATCACTGAAGTCCCAGAAAAGAATGCTCTTACCATCAAAGCCCTTAGCACTGTCAAATGGTTCATTGCTAGATCCTGATGTGATTTTCTCAGTGGAAATAGTATTAAAGAAGATACATGAATATTTGCTCCATAGCAGCAGCCTAAGGACTGTGGGACCTTTCCATCTTACTTGCATCTGAAACTTGAATATATCAATTTCCTCCTTAGAGCATGAGCAAGGACTATTTTACTTTTCTCTTTGTATTAGTTCTTAGTACTATGCTTTGTGCAAAGTAGGTACTTAATAAATGCTTTTATTTTAATTTATTTATTCATTATACTTATGAACTTTTCATCTCCCCCTCTTAAACTGTATATGCTTTCTGAAGGTAGGTACTATGTCATTTTCTTATTTGTATGCCTGGAACCTAGCACACAAACAGGCATGTGTCAATGCTAAATAAGTATCTAGTGAATTGAGCATATAATTAATATTAAATAGTGTAGCAGCAAGCACCCTAGCATCCCCAGG
This sequence comes from Petaurus breviceps papuanus, assembly GCF_028583685.1. Lineage (NCBI taxonomy): Eukaryota > Metazoa > Chordata > Mammalia > Diprotodontia > Petauridae > Petaurus > Petaurus breviceps. The sequence continues at coordinate 32,492,899 of NW_027185712.1, forward strand.
GTGGCTGACAACACAGGTTCTTAGATCTGCTTTTCTAAAGGAAAGCAATCCAAAATGGGTTAATAATCTTACTTTAATCAAACAAACATCATTTACCTAGTTCAGGGGAAAAAGTTAGCACCCCGAACTTTAGAGTATACAGACAGAAGGTACAAGAAGATAAAGAAACAATTCAGCAGACAGGCTTCCAAATGTTGACCATTACATCCATACCTAGTTACAGTTACCAGAGAGGGAAGCACTAACATCTGTGTTTTCAAAGCCAGGGGCCTCAATGGCTGTCCAGTATCTTGTCTGGTCAAATCACACAACACTTCTCAAAGTGAGCCAAAAAAACAAAATCTCACATCAGGGTATATATAGCCTTCTCCTGGCTCAGAGAATTTCACAATCCTCTTTACCCACTGCCCAATTACAAAGTATCAAGGTGTGTGCATTCCTGAAAACCAAGCCTCCCATTACAGGCTCCATGTGACCACATTCAGCCTATTAGGGGGCAGAGTATATTTTCACATTAAGGAAGGTTGTAAGAGTCACTTAAGCCTATCAAAGGACCTAGGGTCAGGGAAGATCTTAAATTCCTATTCCCATAACAAATAGTCATAGAATTCTAACTGGTCCTACACTAGAAATAGTTCAAAGGATGACTTGCATGTGTCATGAGACCTTAGAGTAAGATAAATATATTTGACTTATCCCTAACAGCTAGAAACTATTTATTATTTTAATAGTTACTTATGCTTATAAAGCATCTTATAGTTACAATTACTCTATATGCTATTACATTTGCTATTTACAATTACCCTGAAAAGTATGTAGATCCAAATTATTATCCCTCCTTTGCAGATGAGAAACCTGAGGTTTGATATCATTAAAGGATTTCACTACAATCATAGAATAGATTACAATCTACTCTGCGACAGAGTAGAATACAAACAACACTGAAATCCAAATTCAATAAATGTACTTTGAAAATGTGTCAGATACAGGATTTGAACTCAGGTGTCTTCTAGGTTCGAAGTTCACAGACCTTATTCTACTTTCCTAATCCTTAATGGAAGAGAAAATGCAAGCAGGGTATGATATTCACCAATAAGATAATGAAAAAATAGTACATGCTACTTTTTTAACAGAGGTAAACCAGCGAGTAAAAAGAAAAAAAAATGTTTTATTAGCGATTGTTCCTACTACTACTTCTACTATGACTGCTACTACTTTTGAGAAGAAGAAAAAGAAGAAGAGATAATACCAATAAGAGTTGTGATTATTCCTCACAATTGCATAATTATTCATGTTTGTACTGCCCTCCTACATATACCATCTTCTTGGTCCATTTTGAGTTTCGAACTCTTGGTTCTAAAAACTGTTAAATGAACAAGCACATAGGAAATAGTAGGGACTTATTAAGACAGTACTCAGCTCATACAGGAACAACATCATCAATTGAATGGATAACAAAGATTTTTTTAAAGCATAAGTATTGTCAATAATATAGCTTGAGAGATGCAAGAGAAAAGCAACAAAAATTTTGTTTCCGAGGAGACAAGGAGCCAAACAACCATGTGTGTACACAAGGTCTCCTCAAAGGAATTAATACCTACAAGCATGTCTCCTCCAGGACACAGAGAGGAGGACCAACATGTGCACCGTAAACGTCTGTCAATAGTTAGCAAATAAATACCTAAATGTTAAATACCTGCTGTGTGTGAGTCATTGTGCTAAGCACAGGGGATACAAATAATTCTTATAAGTAACTTGCAGTTTAATGAGGGAGGAAAATATACCCCCCAAAAAAGTTGGAAAGGTTGGGGGGGTCATGTAAGGAGAAGTCAGAGGAGTCTTTTTTTTTCTTTATGGAGTGCAGTTGGCGTAAAGTGACTTGCCCAAGGTCACACAGCAATTTTTTGTGTCATGTGTCTGAAGCTGGATTTGAACTTGGGTTCAAACTCCAGGGCCAGTGCTCTATTCACTGTGCCACCTAGCTGCCGCAGAGAAGGCTTAAAGTAGTGCATCCAGGTGAGAAGTGAGATGCCCTTCCTTTAAAGGAGGCTTTGGAGTTCATGGTCCAGTCCTTCAGAGAGGCAGAGGGTATTGAAGAGGTAGCGTTCTAAGACTGATGGGATATTCTAAGATCTTGTAGGTTTTCGCAGTAACAAATTCTCTGGCATCTGAATACATAAGATCCCAGGTACCACAAGGAATTCTGTGGTCTGGTGGGGTTTGAAGTATTTGGCTGATGTTGTCTCTTTCTTCTTAAGTATTACTACCACAATATCTATTGTACTTTTACCTTGACTAATCTTATCCTTCTACCTCTCATGCTGACCATTAATGCAATGTCAGAGGTCAAAGGCAAGTAAAGTTGTTGCTCACCTATAATTATGATTTGTGAATCTCGTGCTGTACTTTTACTTAGTCAAAAATAATTACAAAGGGGGTGGAGCCAAGATGGTGGAAAGGAAACAGCAACTTTTCTAAGCTCCCCCATGAATCTTGTCACTAAACTTTAAAAAGTGAATCTGAATGGTTTGTACAGTAACACAATCCAGTGCGACATGGAGGCTGGTGGAATTCAGCCCAGGAAAGTTCCCTGGTGGGTCTGGGCAGGGGGAAGCCAGAGCATGTGGGGCTGCACCAGCAGGGACTAGAGAGCAGACCACAGCCAAGTGAGAAGGAGCCCCAACCAGCAGACTCACTGACCCCAGAGGCAATTAAAAGCTTTCTCACCAGAATCTCACCAGGAGATGGGAGTATCTGTCAGAGCTGGGTAAGAGAAAGCACAGGGCCTACAGAAGAGACAGCAGCTTCTCCTGGGGCTATCAGCCCATAGCTTGGAAGTTTAAAAATCACCTACCTGATTTTCCAGAAGCCATGATGGCAAAGTAAACTCTAGCTGCTCTGATTCCCCCTCCCTGACCTATAAAACCCAGAGATAAATGCCCCACCCAAAGTAAAATCCTGAAATAGCAGAAATAGACTCAGGCTTAGGAGTCACAGAGAAAGGGTGTAACTGAGGCAGTAAGGAGTCTGAAAGAGAAGAGCTGGAGGGGTCCCAACAAGCCCCACCTCACCTGACCAGCAAGAGCCTGCCTGAGCCATAGCCCAGGGTCATAGAGGCAGAAATCTGAAGCAGCCAGACCTGCCCTCCCCCACAGATTACTCTGTGAGCCTCAGGGTAACTCAGGAGAAACATTGAGAGTCCTGACCTTGGCCTCAATCTAGACACCCAGAGGCTACAGCACATAAAATCAATAACCAGGCACCCAGCTCCCAGCCTGAAAAGCTGAGCCCTCTGTACCCCAGGAGAAGAAATACAGTTTAAAGATCAAGAAATGGGCAATTACAATGGGCAGGAAGCAACTTGCAAAGGCAAGACCAAAGACAATAGAATCTTATTATTGTAAATGAGAAGAATCACTTTCACGAGACACCATGGACCCTGTATCCATACCTCAGATCACAGATGCAAATATGAACTGGTCTCAAGCACAAAAATCATTCTTGGAGGAGATCAAGAAAGATTTTAAAAACCAGCTTAGAGAGATAGAAGATAAATTTAAGTCTACAAATTTTGTCTACTGAACAAAATAATTCACTAAGAATTAGAATCATTTAAATCGAAGCTCAGGACTCTATGATGCACCGAGTCAATCAAACAAAACATGAAGAATGAAAAATTAGAAGAAAGTTTAAAATATCTCACTGGAAAAACAACTGACCTGGAGAACAGATCCAGGAGAAAAAAACCTAAGAATTATTGGTTTACTGGAAAGCCATGATGAAAAAAGCAGCCTAGACAACATTCTCCAAGAAATTGTCAAAAAAACTGTCGTGAAGTCCTAGAAACAGAAGGTAAAATAGTTATCGAAAGAATTCATCAGATTCCTCCTGAAAGAGATCCCAAATTGAAAACTCCAAGAAATATAGTAGCCAAATTCCAGAATTACCAATTTAAGGAGAAAATACTGCAAGCAACCAAAAAGAAACAATTCAAATATTGTGGAACTACATTCAGGATTATACAGGACCTAGCAGCTTCTACATTAAAAGATCAGGGGGTTTGGAATTTGATATTTTGTAAGGCAAAAGAGCTAGGACTGCAACCAAGTATTAACTACCTGGCAAAATTGAGCATAATCTTTCAGGCAAGGAGATGGTCATTTAATGAAATAAGGGGCTTCCAGACTTTCCTGATGAAAAAGGTGGAGCTCAATGGAAAATTTGATCTCCAATTACAAGACTCAAAAAAGACATAAAAAGGTAAACAAGGAAAACACACATGCACATAATTTGTGATGCAATAAAAGAAAACTGTTTACATCCCCATATGAGAATCTGACACCTGTCAATATTGAAATTTATATGAACCTTTAAAAGGGATATACATAGATAAAGGGTGTGGGTATAAAGGAACTAATCTGATGAGAAAAAAAAAACCTTATTAAGGTGTTCAAAGGGACTGTAGTGGGATAAAAGGAAAGGATGAGGCAGAAAAAGGTAAATTATGCCATACAAAGAGACATAAGAACACACTATAGTAGAGGGGAGGGAAAGAGGGAGATGAACATTATTTGAACATTTTTCTCATTGGTTCTGGTTCGAAGACATATCAACATAATCAGTTAAGTTTAAGATTCTAATGTGAAAAGACACAAAAACTAATTAAATAGAGGGAAAGGAGAGAAGGAGAGGAGCATTGTATGAAATTTACTCTCATTGGATTGGGGTCAAAGAGGGAATAACATACTCTAATAAGTATAAAAATACATTGTACCCTATAGGCAATAGGAGGGGCAAAGGGGGGGGGATAAAAAAGGTGGGGATTAGAAGGGAGGGACATAGTAGTAAGGGAAAAGGGTAGGTAAAGAAGGAGAAAGAAAGAGGCGGTCACAGGGAGGGAACACTGAGGGAAGTGGTGGTCAAAAGGAAAACCCTAAGGAAGGAAAGGGAGAAGAAAGAAATAAAAACATAAGTAGTGGAGGGAATAGGATTGAGGGAAAGAGAGAGATAGTAATCATTACTGTGAATGTGAATAGGATGGCCTTTCCCATAAAACTGAGGTGGATAGAAGAAAGGATTAGAAACCATAATCCTACAATATGCTGTCTACAAGAATCACATTTGAAACAAGGGGATACACACAGGGTAAAGGTAAAAGGCTGGAGTAGAATATATTATGCTTCAGCTAAAGTTAAAAAAAAAAAAAGCAGGGGAAGTAATCCTTATCTTAGTTAAAGCAAAAGAAAAAATATATCTAATTAAAAGAGATAAGGAAGGAAACTATATCCTGCTAAAAGCACCATTGAGAATGAAGCTATTTCATTACTTAACATATATGCACCAAGTGGTATAGCATCCAAACTCCTGGAGAAGGAGTTAAGGGAAATAGAGGAAGAAATAGATATCGAAACTATACTAGTGGGAGATCTTAATTTCCTCTCTCTTAACTTGCTAAATCCAACCTCAAAATAAACAAGAAAGAAGTTAAGGAGATGAATAAAATTTTAGAGAGACTAGATATGATAGATCTCTGGAGAAAAGTGAATGGGGATAAAAAGAAATATACCTTCTTCTCTGTGGTACATGGCACATACACAAAAATTGACCATATACTAGGGCATAAAACCCTCACAATTCAGTGTAGAAAGGTAGAAATACTAAATGAATCATTCTCAGATCTTGATGCAATAAAAATCATATGCAATAAACGGCCATGGAAAGATAGACTAAAAGCTAATTGGAAAAAAAAAACAATTTAATCCTAAAGAATGAGTGGGTCAAACAAGAAAATATGGAAACGGTAACTTCATTCAAAAGAATGACAATAATGCAACAACACACCAAAAATTGTGGGATGCAGCAAAGGCAGTTTTTAGGGGAAGTTTTATATCCCTGAGTGCATACATGAATAAATTGGAGAAAATGAAGTTCAATTAATTGAGCATGCAATAGAAAAAGCTAAAAAAAAGAACAAATTGAAAATCCCCAATTAAATACTAAATTAGAAATAATGAAAACCAAAGGAAAGATTAATAAAATTCAAATTAAGAAAGTTATTGAATTAATAAATAAAACTAAGAGCTGGTTTAATGAAAAAATAAACAATGAAATTGATAGACCTTTAGTCAATATGATAAAAAAAAGAAAGAAGAAAACCAAATTATGAGTATCAAAAATGGAAAGGGTGAATCTACCTCCAATGAAGAAAAAATTAAAATTAAAACAATAATTATGAATTATTCTGCCTAATTGTATGCGCATAAATTTGAAAATCTTTGTGAAATGGATGGATATTTACAAAAATATAAGTTGCCCAGATTAACTGAAGAGCAAGTAAATTACTTAAACAATCCTGTCTCAGAAAAAGAAATTGAACAAGCCATCACTGAACTCCCTAGGAAAAAATCTCCAGGCCCAGATTGATTTACTAGCAACTTCTATCAAACATTTAAAGAACAATTGATTCCAATATTCTACAAACTATTTGGGAACTACCAAATACTTTTTATAACACAAATATGGTATAGATACCTAAATCAGGAAGAGATAAAACAGAAAAATAAAGTTATAGAACAATTTCCCTCATGAATATAGATGGAAAAATCTTAAATAAACTATTAACAAAAAGACTACAGCAACTTATGACAAGAATAATACACTTTTTTTTTAAAAGCAATCGGGGTTAAGTAACTTGCTCAAGGTTACACAGACAGTTATTTCTGGGTGTGATGCTGAGTATTCGAGCCCAGATTTGATCCCCAGGTCATCCCGACACTGCAGCCAGTGCTCTTACTCACTGAGCCACCTGGCCGCC
>NW_027185712.1:32500112-32590643 GCF_028583685.1 Petaurus breviceps papuanus
AATTGAGCATGCAATAGAAAAAGCTAAAAAAAAGAACAAATTGAAAATCCCCAATTAAATACTAAATTAGAAATAATGAAAACCAAAGGAAAGATTAATAAAATTCAAATTAAGAAAGTTATTGAATTAATAAATAAAACTAAGAGCTGGTTTAATGAAAAAATAAACAATGAAATTGATAGACCTTTAGTCAATATGATAAAAAAAAGAAAGAAGAAAACCAAATTATGAGTATCAAAAATGGAAAGGGTGAATCTACCTCCAATGAAGAAAAAATTAAAATTAAAACAATAATTATGAATTATTCTGCCTAATTGTATGCGCATAAATTTGAAAATCTTTGTGAAATGGATGGATATTTACAAAAATATAAGTTGCCCAGATTAACTGAAGAGCAAGTAAATTACTTAAACAATCCTGTCTCAGAAAAAGAAATTGAACAAGTCATCACTGAACTCCCTAGGAAAAAATCTCCAGGCCCAGATTGATTTACTAGCAACTTCTATCAAACATTTAAAGAACAATTGATTCCAATATTCTACAAACTATTTGGGAAAATTGGTGAAGGAGTACTACCAAATACTTTTTATAACACAAATATGGTATAGATACCTAAATCAGGAAGAGATAAAACAGAAAAATAAAGTTATAGAACAATTTCCCTCATGAATATAGATGGAAAAATCTTAAATAAACTATTAGCAAAAAGACTACAGCAACTTATGACAAGAATAATACACTTTTTTTTTTTAAAGCAATCGGGGTTAAGTAACTTGCTCAAGGTTACACAGACAGTTATTTCTGGGTGTGATGCTGAGTATTCGAGCCCAGATTTGATCCCCAGGTCATCCCGACACTGCAGCCAGTGCTCTTACTCACTGAGCCACCTGGCCGCCCCTGCACAATTGGAATTGTCTTACCATACTAGTCACTTTTTTTTTGCTTTTTGGAGGGCAATTGGTGTTAAGTGACTTGCCCAAAGCCACACGGCTAGTAAGTATGTCAAGTGTCTGAGGCTGGATTTGAACTCAGGTTCTCCTCACTCCAGGGCCAGTGCTCTATTCACTGCACCATCTAGCCACCCCCCAAAATCTTATGGCTATTCTTTTTTTTTTTTGCTTTTTGGAGGGGAGTTTGGGTTAAGTTGATTTGCCAAAAGTACCATGGCTGGTAATTGTGTCAAGTGTCTGAGGCCTCATTTGAACTCAGGTCCTCCTGACTCCAGGGCTGGTGCTCTATTCACTGTGCCACCTAGCCACCTGGATAGGAATAATACACTTTGATCAGGTTTTATCCCAGGAATACAAGGATGGTTTAATATTAGGAAAACCATCAGTATAATTGATCATATCAACAATAAAACTAGCAGAAACCACATGATTATCTCAATAGAAGCAGAAAAGGCTTTTGACAAAATACAACATAAATTCCTATTAAAAACACTAGAAAGTATAGGAATAAATGGAGTGCTCCTTAAAATAATAGGTAGCATCTATTTAAAGCTATCAGCAAATATTATATGTAATGGGGATAAGGTGGAAGCATTTCCAATAAGATCAGGGGTGAAACAAGGGTGTCCACTATCACCCCTCTTATTCAATCTGGTACTAGAAATGTTAGCAGTAGTAATCAGAGAAGAAAAAAAAAACATCAAAGGAATGAAATGAGGCAAAGAAGAGACTAAGCTATCTAAGATGATATATATATATATATACATATATATATATATACATATATACACACACACACACCAAGATCATATGATGATATACTTAGAGAATCCTAGAGAATCAAGTAAGAAAGTACTTGAGACAAAAAATAAATTTGGCAAAGTTGCAGGATATGAAATAATGCCACAAAAATGCTTTGCATTCCCATATACTTCTAATGAAATCCAACAGAAAGAGATAGAAAGAGAAATTCCTTTTAAAGTTACTGTAGACATTATAAAATATTTGGGAATCTATCTGCCAAAACAAACCCAGGACCTATATGAACACAACAACAAAACACTTTTCACACAAAGTCACATCTAATTAATTGGAAAAAACATCAATTGCTCATGGTTGAGTAGAACTAATACAATAAAAATGACAATTTTACCTAAATTAAATGATATATTTAGTGACATACCAATCAATTTGCCAAAAAATTACTTTATAGAGCTAGAAAAAATAGTAATAAAAGTTCATTTGGAAGAACAAAAGGTCCAGAATATCAAGGAAATGAATGAAAAAAAAATGCTAGGAAATTTTCCGTAGCCATACCATATTTTAATCTGTATTATAAAGCAACAGTCATCAGAACTACTTGGTACTGAGTGAGGAATATAGTAGTGGATCAGTGGAATAGATTATGTACACAAGACTCAGCAGTCAATGACTATAGTAATGTACTGTTTGATAAACCCAAAAACCCCAGTTTTGGGGATAAGAACTCACTCTTTGATTAAAACTGCTGTTATATAGTATGGCAGACACTGGGCATAGACCATTATCTAACACCATATACCAAAATCAAGTCTAAATGGGTGCATGATTTAGGTATAAAGGCTGATACTGTAAGCAATCTGGGAAAGCAAGGAATAGCTTACGTTTCAGATTTATGGAGAGGGCAAGATTTCATGACCAAACAAGAATTAGAGAGAGTCATAAAATGCAAAATGGATAACTTTGATTACCTGAAACTGAAAAGTTTCTGTACAAACAAAACCAATGTAACCAAGATTAAGGGGGAAGTGGGAGAATGGGAAAAAAATTTTACAATCAATATCTCTGATTAAATCCTCATTTCTAAAATATACAGAGAATTGAGTCACATCTATAAGAATACAAGTTATTCCCCCAATTGATAAATGGTCAAAGGATACAAACAGTTCTCAGAGGAAGAAATTAAAGATATCTATAAGCATATGAAAAAAAATGCTCTAAATCACTATTGATTAGAGGAATGCAAATCAAAACAACTCTGAGGTACCACATCTTACCAGCCAGATTGGCTAAGATGACAAAACAGGAAAAGAACGCTCAAGAGGATGTGGAAAAAAATTGGAAAACAAATACATTGCTGCTAAAGTTGTAAACTGATTCAACCATTCTGTAGAGCAATCTGGAATTATTCCCAAAGAGCTATAAATAATTATATATCCTTTGACCCAGCAATATCACTTCTAGGGTTATATCCCAAAGAGATCATAGAAGTGGGAGGAAGACCCACATGTACAAAAATATTTATAGCAGCTCTTTTTGTGGTGGCAAAGAATTGGAAATTAAGGGGATGTCCATCAATTGGGGAATGGCTAAACAAGCTGTGGTATATGCATGTAATGGAATACTACTGTGTTAAAAGAAATGAGGAGCAGATGGACTTCATATTTGCCTGGAGAAATATACAACTGACTTATACAAACTGGTGCTGAGTGAGAATAGCAGAACTAGGAGAAATTTGTACACAACTACAGACGCAAAGTATGTTTGATGACCAATTTTGATAGACTGGACTCTTCTCAGCAATGCGTGGTTATAAGTCAACCCCAAAAGACTCATGATGGAGAGAGATGTCTACATCCAGAGAAAAAAAACTAGAAAGACCAGAGTTTGAATGCAGATTGAAGCAAACTACCTGCCCTTTTTCGTTTTCTTGTTTGATTTTGTTTCCTCTTTCCCATTCTTCATTCCATCTGATACAATCCTTCTTTATAACTTGACTAATGTCTAATGTGAAAGTATTTGCACATCCTATACTTGATTGTATGCTGCCATGGGAGGTGGAGGGAAGGGAGAAAATTTGAAACTCAAGGAATTGTGGAACTGAATCTTGTAAAATAAAAGTAAACAAACAAATTAATAAACCAAATAATAAACCAAAAACAAAAGAGAAAAAAAAATTACAAAGAAGAAAGGTGGCCACTACTGTCTCGGGAACATAATTTGAACAAGGTATACCTCAATTCATGCCATAACTTTTGTTCTTAAAAGGTTTAATTCAATTCACCTAAAATGTATGAAGTGCTTACAAAGTGTAATTCAAAAGTCAGTTTCGTGTAGTGGAAAGAGGACAGGACTTAGAGTATAAGAAGATGAGTTTAAAGCTAGTCTCTGAAATCACTGCTGCAAAACCTTACAGAGTAATGACTGGGATTGGAAGGAAGACTGAGGGAGAAAGAATATGTGCCGATTTCCTTTTCTCCTCTCCTTTCCAAAGAAAGAAAAACCTTTAAATTAAATTATCATAAGGTAAATTTCTACTTGTTGTCTTGTTTTTGCACATCTTTTAAACTTTTATTATTTTTTTAACACTGGAAGAAAGGTGGTGGGTGTTGGGCATGGATTTTAGCCAGAGCATTGTAAAGAAGATTGGAAAGTTAGAAATGAACTTTAGAGCTTCATCAATCTAGGTCTTTCATTTGTAATAAAAATCATTATTTCTTTGTTTAATCAAACACACACATATACAAACAAAAACTTGGGGTACCAGAGGCAAAGGGAAAAAAAGAAAGCTCATTTTCATTTTTATCCCATCTGAGTAGATGTTAAATGGTACTATTTAACTGTAAAGCACTATATAAAAATATTACTGTGATGATTATCCCTTCTACAAGTCTTAAAATTAATAGTGATTGTTGTTAGTGACCATTCTTTTATAGTCTTTCTTAATGTGGCATTCCTATGGCTTTGGGAGGGAAGTACAACATAGTAATATTAGTCTATTGCCATATTGTGCTGCAGTCCATTATGTTTAATCAGAAGTTACTACATTACTGCACACAGTGCATCCATTTGTATAGGGACCGGATTTAAATGCATGGTCTGTGTTTGGTGGACTGGTGACAGGTGTTTCATGTTTCTCTTGGCAGGAGCTAAAGGAGAGCAGTTAGTTATTCAATGGGTGGCATTTTGTTTCCTTGGAAGTCCACTAACCAGTGATCTTATCTCCTAGTGAGAATGGAAATGATTTGCACTGGGAACCCAGACAGCATTAAATGATTTGCATATTTTTGGCTTTAGGAGGTACCATATCTGCATTTCCAGGTGTTTTCTATATCCAACTCCCTGTTTTTATTTTTTGTTGTTGTTTTTACAACCTAGTACTTACCTAAAATATGTCTCCTTCTGCAGAATTGTTTCTAGTAACAAAGAAAAAACAACAGTTATAAAAAGCAGGCAGCTCAGTGATTGTATCCATCTGTAGAACTCACCTTCTCCGTGAGTAGGAGAGAAGTGGGTTTCATCAACTCTTCTCTGGGACCAAGTTTGCTCATGAGAATTAATCAGAGGTCACTTGAAGTTTTGTGTTCATTTTCTTTACATTTTGGGGGAGGTAACAAATGAATTTAGATGTATGCATGCACACACATACACACACATTTTTTTCCTCTCCTGGTTCTGCTTCCTTCACTTTATAGGTTCTTACAAATCTTCCTAAGTTTCCCTGTATTCCTCATTCTTGCTATTTGTTGCAGCATACATTTAGAGTTAGAAGGGACCCTAGAGTATCTTGGCCAGTGCCTCTAATTTTGCAGATGAGAAAACAGGACCACAGAGAGGATAAAGGACTTGTCCAAGGCTATATCTTCTGAAATCAAAACCAATGCTCCTTTAGCCTACTAGCTTTCACTAATATTCACTTACCTGAGCTTTTTCTGCCAATTCTCAAAAAAGTGCCTTTTTTTCTATCTACTTATGTATCTAACTTTCTATCTTCTATCTCTTCCTATCATACTTGATAGTTCTTACACTGCTTTGTATGTTCCTAGTCATGGGCAAATGTTGAATAATATCTCTCATTTTCTTATCTCCTGGCATATATAATCTTTTAATGATAACATATATTTAGTTGAATAAGAAAATTAAATGTATTAATCTGAGAGAATGATTTACCCCTTTTCATTATAATTTGTTAATTACAAGTTGAGTGTATTTGTGTATGTTTGCATATACGGGAATGGGAAGAATCTTCTTCTGTTCATCATTTACTGAGAGATATTTGTTTTTCCTTTCTACAGACTAAGGCTTGCATGTGGCACTGTCCTCTCTTCAGAAAATGTCTGGAGAACAGATGCCACTCCAGAAAATTCATTGTATATTTTTGTATGCATGAGATTTTCCATTTGTTTAATTCTGAATTGCTATATGCAGTAGTCCTTCAGTATGGAACATTAAGCTCCAAGCTCTTTGAAGCACGAGTTTCTCCCTCTAATTTATCATTTCTCTTCATTTCTATCATATTCTGATACTGAACATCTGCTGCAGTGGATCATCAGAGTGAACATAGCCCTGCCACGCTTTCTCTGGTGAGGTAGGCTTACCACCATGTAACTTAATTGTCTCCTATCTCAAAGCCAGGTGTTTTTGTTCCCAATCCATTGCCTTAGGAATCCTAAATCTAACTAAACACATGAACAGAAGCATTAAAAAAATAAATGTTTTTTTTAAAAATCACAAAACACCAGAAAGAGTCCTCTGGTATCTTTTGATTCAGACTTTTACTGGTAACTTTAGAGGAACATCATCTATAAAGAGGCAATTATTTTACTGATGTAGTGACTGATGTAATCTATCCATAATGACTGGAGCAGCATCATTTTTTGTATTATAGACCATCATCCTACTTAATTTACAGTGAGGTCAGTGATGAGAAGTTTTCCAGTAGAGAAAAGAAGGAAGGAAGGAACAAAGGAAGGAAGGAAGGAAGGAAGGAAGGAAGGAAGGAAGGAAGGAAGGAAGGAAGGAAGGAAGGAAGGAAGGAAAGAAGGAAGGAAGGAAGGGGGGGAGGGAGGGAGGGAGGGAAGGAGGAAGGAAGGAGGGAGAGAGGAAAGAAAAAAAGAGGGGAGTGGCACACAAAGAAAATCTATTAAAAAACTCAAAATGGTCATTCTGCAAACTGCCAATCCTGATCAGCATAAGTTGTCTAAGAACTTGGATTGCGTGCTTATAAAACTTCAGCTAAAATTATGCTTTACATCCACTTAAGAAAAGGCAGTGCTTGCTTCCTAGTTTACTAATAAGGGGTCCTAGAAACTGAAAAAGAACACAGATCACACAAAGGGCAAACTATGCATAATTCCCATCTGGCTGAGGAAAAGTCATCAGGCCAATGCAGACCACAGAGGTAGCAAGGAGGCAGATGTTTCAAGTCCCAGCTTTGATAATTATCCCAAAGAAATTGGCCATGTGCAATTTAAATCCTTTCAGATGAGTGATGTTAGTAACTTTATATTACCATTCTTTTATCACAAAAGGGTTTTGGAGAATAATATAGATCTTGACTGCATTTGTCATTGAAATCTGATCATCTTTGGAATAGAGTATTTTTTATACAAAAATATAACATATCATTTTAATAAAGCCTGCTCAATGAAATCAGTAAGGGGCCTGTTAGGGAATCAAGTGCTGTAATAATCAGGGACTCATCCTAACCAAGCCATAGAACATCGATCTTAAGTGAATTATTTACAATTTCCCAAATGTGCTGTATCCCTATGCTTCACTGCTTCTGTGTTTTCTGTCCTTTCCTTGATATCCTACTTATTCTTCAATGCCCTCCATCATGGCCTGCCCTCTATGACGATTCTCTAACTGTTCAACCTAGAAGTGACCTCTCCTTCCTCTAAATTTAAATATCACTTAATACCTCTTTTGCATGTATTACATTCTAATTTATATTAAAGTTATTTTTGTCTCTCTTCTTTACCTTCCCAGATGTAAACTCCATGAGGTCAGGGATCATGTCTCTGCATATTTGTATCCCCTACCCCTCAGTCTCCTCAGTATTAAGCATTGTAAGAAATCTGGTAAAGTGTGTTTAGTTATTGAAAAAAAAATTGAACTGTGTTATGGAGTTTAAATCCCAATGTTAAGTTTTCAACCAAGAGGGAAAATCAGAGCCATTCCTATTGTGTAGGCATTTTAGGCAACTACCGCTAATATTAAATATACATTATACTGCCAGGTCCCCCAATGAGTACCATGGTCCTAATTTCAAATGGATGAGTTTCCTGTCTTTTGCTATTGCTTGACTATGATACACAATGATATGCAACCTCTGGATAAAGCTACAAGGCAGAACTATAACTAAGAAGAGTGACTAGACTTTCCTTCAGGGAAAGTAGTCTAGGAACTACAATCCCCACACTTAATGAAGACAGATATCTTTGTGCTGCAGGGTCCTTTGTGAGCATAGCAAGACCATCCTGCTCTATCTCCCAATCATAACCTTAGGGTTCTATTACATTGGTAACCTCTCAGGAGACTTCACCTATTCTGAATCAGAAAGAACAATCACTCTGGGGGAGCAGTGATCCCCTAGTTCTCTTCCCAGTTTATTGGCTTTGATGGCTGAACTTTCTTCTATGTGGTGACCTTTCCAAACAATCACTTAATCATTTTCTTACACTTCAGTGCTGTTACCATCTTCAGTTCTAATAACCTCTAAACCACCAACTTTCTCCCATCGTTTTTTGCCTCTCCAAATAAAAGAATGTCTAGTGATGGTAAATAAAGGAACCAATTTGGAATCTTTTTTTTTCTCTTCAGAAAAGCTTTAACTTTTTCTTTCTAACCTAAACACAAAGCTGCTTTGCCAAATTTCTCTGCTTTTTGTGAGAGTTGGGCATGTTATGGAGAACATTTAAGAAGGTGATTTTACTGCACTTCTGATCCCTGAAATAACCTGGCCATTTGGGGCACATAACCTATACATCCTGGGCCAAATTTTCTCTGAACCAGATGTCCTCTGAATAGACTCAATATAGCATCAAAAGCAGCATTAATATAAGCTTATAGCCTAGTCTGCCAACAGTTTAGCAGCAGCTTATGCAATAAAGAAGAAGATAAAACAAAATCTGTGTTCCTTGGTATCAAGGAATATGTGGCTCAAGGATGTTTGCAAAAATTAAATCTAAGGATAGGGGTGAGGCGCAAGTGAAGTGTGATAAATGGAAAATCACCCCCATCTTTTTGCTTGGATGCCTCAGCTTCGTGTCCCATCATTGTGTGAAGCTAACTAGGGAGTTGGGGAAGGCGTCTGAGGCTTGAATTTGACAATAATGTGCTCTAGATGTGTGATCAATCATGACCAGTTAGCATAACACTCCCTTCCCCTTAAGACTATCAAAAGGTGTAAAAGCTTAGAAATAAGGATTAAGTGATCCTACAAAGAAAGGGTCCATTCCTTCTCTCCTCATACCATTCTCTTCACTGTTTCACCCCCTTCAATGATAGAGGTTGTTGAAGGGAGAAAAAAAATTACAAGGTGTAAATATATATGTGTGTGTGTGTGTGTGTGTGTGTGTGTGTGCCCATATATGTGAAACTCATGGATTGGGGGAATCTGGATTTCTCAATATTTTACCTGCTGAGGTAAGATGGAAGATAAGTACATTAGTAGACACATATGAAAAATGTCCATTCTTTCCTCATCACTTTCTATCCTAACCACAGTGATTGACATTGGCAGAAAATGACTAAATAATTTAATTTTTATTTTGTTTACACTATTAAGTACTTACATGTTAGTTCCTAGGATTCTTAAGGAGTCACTGTTAAATCTCATTATCTGTGCCTACAAGATGGAAGAAAGTTTAGGCATGTATTGAAATACTTCCTTAATATTAACTCTGACCATCAGAACTTTAACTTTGAACTCTTTGTTCTGATTTAACTCTCTATAGCCATGTGGCCATCACCTGTTTTTGATCTTCAACAAGGATGGAGTGCAATTATATCAAAGGCACTAAACAATAGTCCCAGCTTCCTGCACTGCTATCCCTTAAATAGGATTCTTAAATTCCTGAATTTTGGCCCATATTTTAATCTCTCAGGGAAATTATGGCATAGTGTTGAGCTTGGAGTAAGAAAAACCTGGTTTTAAATTCAGCTAATCACATTTACTCAATGTGAAATCTTTGACGACATTGGTGGGTTATGAAAGAATCTGAACCAAATCTAATAATATCCTTTTTTTTTTTTTTAAGCAATCGGGTTTAAGTAACTTGCTCAAGGTTACACGGCCAGTTATTTCTAGGTGTGGTGCTGAGTATCTGAGCCCAGATTTGACACCCAGGTCATCCCAACACTGGAGCCTGTGCTCTTACTTGCTGAGCTACCTGGCCACCCCTAAGCAATCGGGGTTAAGTAACTTGCTCAAGGTTACATGGCCAGGTGTTTCTGGGTGGGTGCTAAGTGTCTGATCCCAGATTCGATCCACAAGTCATCCCGACAGTGGAGCCGGTGCTCTTACTCGCTGTGCTACCTGGCCACCCCTCTCTAATGATATTCTTGAGATCATTATAGTCACATAATTGATTGAAAGCACAAACCAAGTCCAGCTGTTGTTGATGTTGTTTTACTTTGTTGAATTTTTTTAAATGATTCAGTGGAGTGATATGCAGCCTTAAAAGTTTTCATTCAAGAAAGTGACCATGCTTAGATAACTGATAAATGTAAGAGCATTGACAACTTGGATAACAATCTTCTGATTACCATTATGAAGTCAGGCATAAAAAAGGGAGATGTATGGTCAACACATGCATTTGTCATTGTCACAGAGCATGTTTAGCAGAGTCCAAACAGCAAAGAGATTCCTTATGATCATGAGGACTTTCAGTGCTGTCATTTGTCGATGGCATTGCTCTCATTATGTCAAACCTGAAGCACTGCCTAAATGAGAATAACAATTCAAAAGATGCCAGCCTTAAAATTCAAACACAGGGGAAAATTGTGAACTATGGTTATTGCTAGACTATAATATACAGTTTGTATTGAACTGGTCCATCGGTATATATATATATATATATTTGTATATATATATATATCTTGGACATAGATTATATTACAGATGGACAATGAATGGGAACTAGTATTAAAAAGGTGGAAGAGATTAGGTTTCCCTCATCTCTTAAATAGAAGGATCTTGGACTAGATGACCTCTAAAGTATCTTATAGCTCCAAATCTATGATCCTATGGCTGGATTGCATTTGCAGTGCTTTCAACTACCTTTAAAGTGCTCTCTGATACAAAATTCCATTTTTAAAGCAATATTCTTCTGGTAATACAAAATGACTATGAAACATGAAATACTATCATCTCAAAGAAATAAAAACTGAGGTATCCCCAAAAGGAATTTATCTTTAATTGTGGTTTAAGTAAACCATTGCATAGTTTCAATGATGAATTAATTATAAGAAAGGGCATAGAAAAACATCATGAAGTATATGAGCAATCAACAAAGGAAGTGGGCTAGAAATCATAAAATTTTAAGGCATAATATATGGAATTTTGAGTGCTATAAAATGTTGTCATTCTTTTGCCACAGAAAGGCTTCTAGAACTCTGTGGAGATCATCTGTGGAAGATTTCCAGAAGGACATAGGCAATAATCATGGAGTGAGATGGCATGAATGGATTTCAAACTGTACTAGTGGAGGAATGTAGCAGCAAGCACCCCAGCATCCCCAGGTGGTTGCCAACACAGGTTCTTAGATCTGCTTTTCTAAAGGAAAGTAACTCAAAATGGGTTAACCATCTTGCTTTAATCAAACATAAATCATTTACCTTGTTCAGGGGAAAAACGTCAGCACCCGGAACTTCAGAGAATACAAACAAATTACAAGCAGACAACAAATACAGGGAAACATCAGCAGACAGCCCTCCAACTGTTTGACCATTACATCCATACCTAGTCACAGTTACCAGACAGGGAAGCACCAACATCTGGGTTTTCAAAGCCGAGGGGCTCAAAGGCTGTCCAGAGTTTTGCCTGGTCAAATCACACAACTCTTCTCAAAGTGAGCCCCAAAACAAAACCTCACATCAGGGTATATATAGCCTTCTCCTGATTCAGAGAATGTCACAACCCTCTTGACCTCCTGCCCAATTACAAAGTATCAAGGTGTGGGCATTCCTGAAAACCAAGCCTCCCAACACAAGCTCCATGTGATCACATTCAGCCTATTAGGAGGCAGAGTATATTTTCAAACCAAGAAAGATTCTCAGAGTCACTTAAGTCTATCAAAGGGCCTACAAGCAGGGAAGATCTTAGACTCCAATAACAAGGAAGTGTCTATCTTTGATGCTCTCACTAATCCACAAAGGTATTGAAATGTGGGAATGTTTCAGACAGTTGTTCCTTACTGAACTGCAATCTCCTGCGTTCTATCTAAGGAGATTTGAACCACTAGTCACTCAGGCAATGTCAATGAATAATTACTAAGTGCCTACTATGTGCCAGGTACTGTTGTAAAATACAAAAAAGAAAAAAAAAACATGTTGAATGGGCACTTTAATTTTGACTACTGAGTTAATTAGCTAGCTAATAGCTCTTTGACCTGAACCACAAATGCAGCAACTAATTATTTGACAATTTTTTTTAATGATGAGAAAGGGAATCCGTTCACTAATTTAACAAATAATTAATGACTGTTTTCTGTGGTTGGAATAAATTCCAAAATTTTATAGCTCTTAGTTACCATTGGAAAGGCCACCAAAGGTCAATTTTATGAGGCCTCAGGGAACAGTGTGTATTTTTTGACAGGCATTCAAGAATGCTTAATCTATCAGTCAATATCCATTAGCAAATAGGAAACAGACCATCAGTATGATCAAGCAGGTACTGTATCTTAAGTATGTTTCATAGTCACTATCTCAGTTTCACTAATTCAGAACTCAGATTAGAAAAACCCCAAACCATGTTTATAGATAGATTTTTTTTTCCTGTTCTCGGGCAAATCCACATATTTGCTGGAAGATTACTCTATACCCCAAAATATCACACATCTATGTAAATGTAAGGTTTGGATGGAGCAAGCAAAAACCAAATTGCAAGAACTAAAATTTGTAGGAACACATTTAGATGCAAGATTCTGGCTCCTTTGAAAATATGACCCTCTCCAATCAAAATGTAAAGGTCAATGAATAACAGGGATGTTTTTCTAGCACTATGGAGTGATTTTGTCCCAGATTACAGTAATGAGGTAATTGCTGTTAAGAAAAACCAGCTCAATGGAAAGTGATAACTCATTGTCATGCAGCCTGTGTAACCATCCCTCTAAATAGGCTACCTTACTGCTGAATATTTTCAGACTTAGTTGCACAGAAAGCACAATAGCCTTGGCAGACCAATTACCTGCACGGAGTGAAATGCTAAGTTGGTCTTGTTTGTTAGTTTAGAAACACTACACTAGCCCAGAAGCTTCCTTTTGTCAAAGGAACAGAAACTTAGTACCTGCAGAGGCATATTCTTGGGATAAACGCAGAGGGAAGAAAACCTATTATTTGTCCTTCCCAAAAGACATAGTTGCTTAACAAATTTACTTTTGTCAAGTATTTTTAAGTGTCTGAAGCTGGCAAACATTTATTTATATCAATATTGACACAAGTATAGATATTGGACAGACACTGTAAATGGACAGTGAGCTGGGCCCATACTTAGACAGTAAGAGGCTATGTCAGATGAGCACAATGCTTTTAATGAACCCAAGCTTCTCCCTGAAATAAAGATCCATGCTTCTAGCAATTTTATGTTTCTAGGTGTGTGGTATCAGAGCTAGAGACCTGACCCTAGAGCTCAGAAGACTTGAGTTCAAGTTCCTATTCTCACACATATTAGCTGTATGACCCTGAGCAAAACAATGGAATTCTCAGTGCTCCTAACAATTTTCTAAGATACTAAGTTTTAGAAAAGGTACCAACATGCATTGGTAAAGGAAGTACCTCATCAGGAGCCTTCTGTGCCAATGAAATCAATGATCTCCCCAACCTTTTATTCTTCTGGTGATGCTTTATGGATAAAAGTCATGGAATACTACAGCCTAAGGTCATTTAGTACTGAAGTCACTCAAAAGACTGCAAAGAGGTGCACAGGGGGCAGAGATGGCATCATATATTACAAACAAAGAATTATAGAGGAAAGTGAATAAAAATGTCCTAAGAGAAATAGAAGACACAATTCTTGACCTCTAGAAGCTTATATCAGGAATATAAGGTACATAGGTAGGGTACAAATATGAAATACTTTGACTACTATGTATGTCTATGTATGCATTTCTATAAACCCATCAGAAGTTTTACCTATTTACTGAAACTTCATAATACCAGGATAAAAAACAAAAACAAAAAACAACTTTCTACTAATGTTGATTGCAACAAACCAGTAGCTTCTAATCTTAATGAGTCACCCAGGCTACTGACAGGTTAAGTATTTTGCCCCTGGTTATTTACCTTGTCTGGATTAGAGACTCTTGGGTTAATTCTTAGGCTGATCCCCTTTTAATCCATTAGGCCATGCTGCCTCTATAACATTTGAATATCAGACATTTTTTTGCAGAGAGGACAAATAGTTAATTTGAATGATATAATGCCTCCCATTTTATTCCAGAGGCATATACACTTGGAAATAATCTGCACTGAATCCCCCCAGTGTCTGGCTTCAATTGCTTGGATCTCAGTTGTAGTAAGGATAGGGAGTAAAGCAAAATGTATACCTAAAAGAGTGCAATGCTTTTTCAAAGCCTGACAAAGCACAGTTTGATTTTATCTGGGTTTTGTACTAAAGAGTTCTGTACAAATTCCTGACCAGATTCTGCTCACACATCCACACTGACAAGGACTCATTCAGAGACATTTATTTTTAAAGGCTTCTGACCCAGATGACTTTTGGTCCCATTTCTGGTACCAATTCCTCAGAGTCCCAAGGCTTTCAGCAGCAATGCCTTCTGTTATTTCAAAGAAATAACTCCTTTAGCTCAATTCTTCTCACTGCACAGCACTCATTTGGGTCTCCGCTTAAACTTCAAACAACCATCTCAATCTTGCTGCTTCAAAAATCATGGTGGTCAATTAAAGTCTTTGCTAAAACATTCTACCAAGAGTTCTGAGTACTCCTGAATCACTGCAGGGCCTTCCAGTTCTCTTTATAGTTTTATTTGAGTATTTAACAACAACTAATTTTTTCTATTATTTGCATTTTTTCCCATACTGCTTCCTGTTTGTCATAATATTATAGCCAATTCAAGGCAACAAGCATTTTTTAAAGCAATTTCTATGTTCCAAGCATTCTATTCTATACAGGGGAGCCCAAGATGCATGTAATCCCTTCCAAACAAACATTCATTAAATGCCTGCCATGTACATGTGCTATGCCTTAACAGAAGGTAGGACTACTAGAAATGGGGTGAAGAAGGCATTGCAGCTTCAACAATGATGGCATGAGCCAGGAAAGGGCAAGATGTGTTTACACATCTCAAACTCAATATTTTCAAAACAGAGCTCATGATCATTCCTCTCCAATCCACTTATCTCCCAATTTCCATTAACGATACTCTTATTCTTCCCATCACCAAAATTTATGACTTTAGGATAACTCGCTCTCACTCAACCTGAAGAACTATATCATTGACAAATCTTATCAGTTTAACTGATTACACTTTGGAAACATTCATAGCTGTTCACTTTTCTCTACTCACATGGCCACTACATTCGTCTAGACCCTCATCGCCACCTGTCTGCACAATGACAATAGAGTTCCAATTATGCTCCAAGCTTCAAGTCCTTTCCCACATTAGTCCATCTTCCACATAGTTGCCAAAATGATTTCCCTAAAGTAATGATTTACCATGTCATTTTGCTATTCAATAAATTCTAATGACTGCCTATTACTTCTAAAAGCAAAAATACTCACCTCTAGTTGACTTTTAAAACCCACCAAACTTTGCCCAAATCTAACTTTCCATCTCTGTTACCCTTTATGCCTAGCCAAAGTAGTTATCTCACTGTTTATGGGGTCTTCCATTTCATCTTTTACCTCAATGCCATTGTACTGACTATGCCTCCTGCTCAGAATGCCCTCTCTCCTTCACTCCTCTCTGAAATTCCTAACTTTCCTTCAAGGCTCACCTTAGGAGCAATCTTCTACATGAAGCCTACACGTGCCTATATTTGTATGTGACCTATCCTCTGACTAGACTTTAAGGTCCTTAAGGTCAAGGAATGTTGCAATTTCATCTGTATCCCTAACAACTAACAACTTGAAATATGCCCAATAAATCTTGTTGATTGGTGGATTGGTTGATTTAATGATGAAGAGTCTAGAAGTAGAATGGACCTAGAAGATGGAGAGTATCAAATGTAAGAATAAGAAATTTAATCTTTATTTGGTAAATGGCAGGAATCTTTCAAAGGTTCTTAAGCAAGCACATGATATATTCAAAACTATGGGAGCAGCTAGATGGTACAGTGAATAAAACACCAGCCTTGGAGTCAAGAGAACCTGACTTCATATCTGACCTCCAACACTTACTAGCTGTGGGACCCTGGGCAAGTCATTTAACCTAGATTGCTATCCTAAATTTTAAAAATACATTAAAATAATAATAAAAGCTATGCCTTGGAAAGATTATTTCAGGAGTTTTGTATGGGTTGGATGGTGGGCAGTTAGGTGGTACAGTGGATGGAACACCAGGCCTGAAATCAGGAAGACCCAAGTTCAAATCTGGACTCAGACATTTATCAGTTGTGTGACCCTGGGCAAGACACTTAATCCTAATTACTTTAGTTTATTCATCTATAAAATGAACTGTAGAAGGAAATACACACCACTCTAGTATCTTGGCCAAGAAAATCCCAAATGGAGTCACAAGGAGTCAGAAACAACTGAACAAAAACAACGGGGTGGATTAGAAACCATAGATAGGGAAGCCACTAAGTATTTTATTTGCAATAGTATAATACCATTAGTACTTCAAAGATTTAAAATTCCATTCTTGTATGCCTTTCCTTGATATAGATTGCTAACTCTCTAAAACTTAAAAGATAGTCTCAAAAATTGCTCTGAAAAAGTTATTACTCTTAATCAAACCAGAAATAACTTTATGTGAACTTTACCTTGCTCTTCAGAAAACTTACATATGATTCATCCCAGAAGAT
This sequence comes from Petaurus breviceps papuanus, assembly GCF_028583685.1. Taxonomy (NCBI): domain Eukaryota; kingdom Metazoa; phylum Chordata; class Mammalia; order Diprotodontia; family Petauridae; genus Petaurus; species Petaurus breviceps. The sequence goes on from NW_027185712.1 coordinate 32,517,032, forward strand.
GTTGTCATTGAATATGAATATTTTAAAGAGATTCTTGTAAGCAACAATGCTAGAAAAGAATCATGATGTAATTTCAAGCATAATGCCAAGTAAAAAAAGTGGTGATGCAGGGTAGTGGGAAAATCTTCCTGGAAGACTTCAAAAAAACACTATAAATGAAATTGTCTAGTATGTTGTCAAAATTGTTGCTATGGGAGGAAAGAAAAAGGAAATTATTCAGTTGGAGCATCTGGAATAAAATACCCACTGACCCAGAGAAAGAAAAATTATATTTCTGAGAATTAAGGATCATTAATGATATATCAAGAGAGCTAGGTGGCACAGGGGATGGAAAACTGGACCTGGCATCAGGAAGACTCATCATCCTGTGTGCAAATCAGGCCTCAGATACTTACTAGCTCTGTGACCTTGTGCAAGTCATTGAACCCTGTTTACCTCAGTTTCCTTATCTGTAAAATGAGTTGGAAAAAGGAAATAAAGCATTCCAATTATTTTTGCCAAGGAAATCCAAATGGGGTCATGACAAGTCAAAAGTGACTAAACAACAAAATTGATATGTCTAGAGCAGGGGCCAATAAACTTAGATGCACTAGCCAAAGCTGGCCCTTTCCTGTTTTTGTAGGGCCTAAGAACTAAGAATAGATTTTATATTTTTAAATTTAAAAAATGAAGGAACCACCTAAGCCATCTAGTCCAAGTCTCTCTCATTTTACAAATGAGTTATGGAAGCCCACAGAGATTGTGATGTGCCCATGGGCACACAGTACCAATCATAAGAGATTTGATTAGAATCTATGTCCTCTGATTCCAGATACAGTGGTCTTTCACCAGCGAAATTCAATAAATACTGCATAACTACTGTATACAACCTCTTGACTCTCTTCATATTCATAAGATTCCATCTTGGTCTTCCCTAAGGCCATTCTTTATAGATGGTATATATTCACATATGTATATATGAATATATGTATGCATGCATTTTCCTCTCAGAAGAGAACTCTAAAATACATATTATGTATTATCTCAAAGAATAACATAAACATCCCACACGTTCCCATCTTCATCTCAGTCCACCACACTTTCTGTAAATATTTTTGTGCTTACAAGATAGGGTAAGGAGATTTTTCCAGTTACTTACTTATCCAACTGATTTAGAACATAATGGTGAGGAGTAATGGCTAAGGCAGCAACTTAGGTTTTAAAGTGAGCTACAAGCCCTTTCAATACATCTCAGAAAATAATGAAAATAAGCAGACGATGATCCCTTGCTTTCACGGGGAAAAAAAAAGTTATTTCAGTTTGAATAATAAGTGAGCTCAGCTCCTGCTACAGCAGCCATTTACCAAATCAGTCCAGCTGCATTCATGCTCTCATTGATCCAAATGCCAGCGGCTTGACTTAAATGAGTTGGCAGAGAGTTGTAGAGGAGAAAGAAGGAAAAGGGTAAGAAAGAATATGCATCTACATTAATGCATTAAGAAATAACGGCCACCCCCATTGATCTATTTCTGATATTAGTTGTTATTGTTTGTTTTTCCTGTGAATCTGAGATAGAACTCCATGTGCTTTGTTCCTTTGAAAGCTATTGTTAAGGAGTTCTCACTGACATGGAGCAGAACATGCATAAATCAGCAAGTAAGGAGAAATTCTGCCTTTTGTTTATATCTGCCCTGAAAGAGCATAATTCATTTTATCTGTTAGACAAATGATCCACTCCTGAAAACTTTGCTTTGGTTGTTACAGTTAGGGTAGATCTAGATCAGGTTGTGAAGTGGAAACTGTCTCTCTTGAGCATTCTCGCTTGTCTTATTTCAGCACCCTTCTTTGTTAACATGATGATGTCTCCCTCACAAGGCACCCAAAGTGGCATGCTAGCCTATCAGCTTCTCCTCCACTTTGAAGTTCTATGCCTTTCGCCTTCTTGCCCAGTGCTCCTGATTCAAGCAAAGTGACCATTCCTTCAGTATCCTTTTCTTAATTAATTCACACCATCCGAAAATAAATAATTCAAACTGAGGTCTCCAGGTCTGGTAACATCTGACACTCATTAAGTTAGTATTTATTAAGTACTTAACAGGTGAGGCGTAGTGTGCTAGGCCGTGGGAATACAAAGAAAAGAAAAAATAGCCCCTGCCCTAAAGGATCTCCGATTCTAATGGGGGAAGCAAAGATAAAAAGAATTAGGTAGATAGAAGAAATATTCAGAGTAAAAAGCGTTTCATGTCAGAGGAGTAGGCAGTGATAACAGTGAGGCAAGGCCTCCTACAGAAGGTAAGATGATATTGGAGAAAGTCATAGAAACTAAGAAACATAGAAATATCATAGATGATATTGAAAGAAAGACATAGAAACTAAGAGTTGGAGATGAAGAAGACAGGGGGGGACCAGAGAAGTAAAGGCAAATAGATGGGGGAAGGGGTATTGTGTGCAAGGAAAACAGTCATTAGTGAGGCTTTGCTCTACAGGACATGAAGAGAAATAAAGTATATGAAGACTTAAAGGGTAGGAAAAGATCACATTGTGAAGAGTTTAACTGCCAAATGGAGAATTTTACACTTGAACCTGGAGGTAATTGAGAGCCATTGAATTTTATTGACTAGGGGAGTGACACGATCAGACTTTCACTTTAAGAAAATCACTTTGGAAGCTGAAGGGAGGATGGGCTGGAACATGCAGAGCTTGAGGGAGATACCAATAAGAAGGTTATTGAAATAGTTCCAGTAAGAGGTGATGAGACCCTGAACTAGAGTATAGGCTGTATACAGAGAAAGGAGACATAAGTGAGAAATATCGTCAAGGTTGAAAAAACAAGTTTTGACAATACATTGGATATATGGAGTGAATCAAAGTTAGTATTTGACAATGACACCAAAGTAGTAATCCTGAACTGTGGGAAAGGTAGGAGTATCTTCTCAAATAATAGGCTAGTTGAGATGAGAACATTTATAAAAATCACGAAGTGCTCTATTTAGGATATGCTGAGCTTGAGAGACCTATATAATATCAAGCTTGAGAAGCCCACTAGATAGTTGGTGATATGGAACTGGAGCTCAGGAAGGATGGATATGTAGGACTGGAGATCATCTGAAGAGAGATGATACTTGAACCCATGGAAGCTGATGAGTTCATAAAAGGAGATAGTATAGGACAGAGAGAATAGGACTCCCAAAGAGTATGCATTTTTAAACTTAGCCACACCTTATTTAATCTGTAAAGATGAGTCCTCTGTGGTAGACTTTCAGGTAGTGAGGCAATCTATTTGGGAATATGTTTTAGGAGGGGGGCTTTTCTATCTTCCCTCAAATACTACCACTTACTGCAATTGACTTCCATTCTCTCAGCTCTGAAAGGAAGAAAGTAGAATGAAAAATGCGGCACATAATTAAACAATGGAATTTAATTTGAAAGTAAAATAAAAAAAAGAAAAACACACATCAAGATCCAGGAGAATTATGATTTTGTTTGTTTTTTAGTCAATTTAGTTCAAAAGCACTGACCAAGTACAAACTCTTTTCTCTCTCCCAGAACTGCCACTGTTCATCATGTAATTCTCTGCATCAAAACTCTTCCACTTTTGTCCTGAAGTCAATGGCAGGTAGGTGAGATAGAGAGTTTTTGTGGTTGTTCACTTGTTTCAGTCATGTCTGACTCTTAATGACCCCATTTAGGGTTTTCTTGGCAAAGATATAGAAGTGGTTTGCCATTTCCTTCTCCAGCTCATTTTACAGATGAAGAAACTGAATGATTTGCCCTGGATCACATAACTAGTAAGTGTCTAAGGCCAGAATTCAACTAAGAAAAATGTATTCCTGACTCCAGGCCTGGCACTCTATACACTGTGCAACCCAGATGAATTTATAATCAGGAAGAACTGAGTTCAAATTATGCCTCTGACATTTACTACTTGTGTGACTCTTGCTAAATCACTTAACTACTCAGCCTCAGTTTCCTCATCTGTATAGTGTGGGAAAATATAGTACCTCCCTCACAAGATGCTTTGCAAATATTAAAATACTACATGAATTCTACCAAATAGCATCATTATTAATGATCTTCAGATTACCAATCAGAGTGAGATAAATCTATACAGTAGCATAGTTCTAACTCTGTTGTCATAAACTACTTCACTGCAGCCACATTCCAGCACCACCACACTTTAGAGCAGTGGTTTGAAAACTCTTTGGTGTCAGGACCTCTTTATACTCTTAATAATATTGGAAGACAGTGCTGGCCCCGGAGTTGGGAGACCCGGGGTTGGTTCTGGCCTCAGATACTTAACACCCACACAAAATAACTGGCCGTGTAACCTTGAGCAAGTTACTTAACCCCAATTGCTTTAAAAAAAAATAAAAAATAATAATATTGGAAGACACTCCAAGAGCTTTTGCTTACATGGGTTATTAGCCACATCAGAAAGTAAAATGCCTTAGTATTATATTAGTACTATTATGAAAATAGTTTTTAATATCATGAAAAAGGTTGTGAGGACTGCCAAAGGTCCACAGATCACACACTGAGAAACTACTGCTTCAGAGCTTACCCATCTTCTGCCCTTGTACTCTATCTGAAACTTAGACCTCCATAGCTCTACCATTGGACACAACCTGCTATCCTTCCACTTCTCACACTAAACATAACGCTTTTCTCTCCTTGTGATATTCTTCCCTCTTTTATCCAACATATTCCCATTTCATATAAAATGATTTTCTTCTCTTACACAAAACATTTAAATGTTCATGACTGGGTGAAAAAATAAATAATAGTATTTTCATGGTAAACTAATAAAAATTTCATTAGAAGAATGTTCTTCCAAAAGTCCAGCTTTTTTAAAAAGGTTAACCAAAACATTAAATAACAATTTTCTGATTTAGCAAGTTATTATTCCAATTGATAAGTATTATAACAATAACTATATTTGCATACTTCTTTGCAACATGCTAATTTCCTTTGGTCCTCTACAACAACCTTGTGAGGGAGGTGTTATTATTTTCATCCTCATTTTACAAATGAGGAAATGGACACTTAGGTTAGAGGACTTGCCTAGGGCTGCCCATTAATTAAGTTTCTGAGGGTTTGGGGTTTTCTTTTTAGTTATTTTGTTTTGCTGTTAAATTCAGGACAGTTTTACAGCCCAGGACCATTTCACTTAGGTCCTAATCAAGAAGAGACAGCACATCATAAGGTCAAGACTACAAATGTCATTGCATTCTTGTTTCAGACATATATTTGTTGTGTACCCAAAAAGAAATTATTGAATTGCACTGTTTCCTCATTTGTAAAATGGGAATAAAAATACTCTGTCTCCTTGTAAGACTTATAAAGGTAAAAAAGCTTTTCAAATCTTAAAGTATTATGTCAATATTATACTTTTGATTTGTTTGAAGAAAGGAGATTAAGATTTGATTTATAATTTTAGTAAGGACTGATTTAATTAAGGTTCATAACTATTTATTTGATAACTACTCAGAAAGAACACTTTGAACTTCTCTTTGTTTCATGGACTCATATGACCAAAATGTTCACTATCAGTGGTTGCTAACTGAAGATGAACCTCTCCATGCTTATCTAGGTTGGGCTCAAAAAACACAGGCTATGGCCAGGGTCATAATTGAAACCTTGTCAACCTGGTAGAATCTGTTAGAACCTAAGACTTGGCAGGCACAACCTTTGAGAACCCAAAGTCATCTCTATACTATAAAAACAAATCTAGTTAGGACTTCAGTGAATGTGGTCAATGTGGACAGCTTACTACAGATAGGAATTTACAATCCTGGCAAAAACAATACCAATAGACTAGAAAATGTGTGAAGAAATAAACAGGAGAACTATGGGCTATCAGAAATTTTGAAACTATTTTAATTACTCTCAAGATCTGGGGAAGAAAGGCTCATACTTTTTTTTTTAAGCAATCGGGGTTAAGTAACTTGCTCAAGGTTACACGGCCAGTTGTTTCTGGGTGTGGTGCTGAGTATCTGAGCCCGGGTTTGATCCAGGTCATCCCAACACTGTAGCTGGTGCTCTTACTCACTGAGCCACCTGGCCGCCCCTAAGCAATTGGGGTTAAGTAACTTGCTCAAGGTTACACAGCCAGGTGTTTCTGGGTGGGTGCCAAGTGTCTGAGCCCGGGATTCGATCTCTAGGTCATCCCGACACTGGAGCCAGTGCTCTTACTCACTGTGCTGCCTGGCCGTCCCAAGGCTCATACTTTTAATGCTAGTGTTATACTGCCCTAGAGTTGTGAGACATGAAGCATGTTATCCAAAGAATTGAAAACTGGGGCAGCTAGGTGGCTCAGCGAATAGAGCACTGGCCTTGGAATCAGGAGGACCTGAGTTCAAATATGGCCTCAGACACTTAACATTTACTACCTGTGTGACCTTGGGCAAGTCACTTAATCACAACTGCCCTGCCTTCCCCCCTCCAAAAGGACAAAAACACCCAAAGAATTGAAAATTAATATCATACGAAAGACAATGAATAGGCTAATGTTGGGTTATGCAGGCTGTCAAAATATCTTGAGCATAGATGTCATAAGAGAACTGTATGATAGGAAGACAAGATAATCTGGCCATTTGGCAAGGGCTAGTCATTAGGCAAGTGCTCTCCTGGCATTGTGTTGATGATAAAAAAAATAGGGAAAAACAGGGGAAAGGTAGAAAGTCACTGGCACATTGGGCAGAAACTTTATGTTGAACTTATGTAACATGTGCCAGAGTCATACAGAATGGATAAACCCATATGTCATTTAAGAGAACATTCAAATCAGTGAATTCACAGATCTCTTTTAGTATCTGAGTATACAAAAGCACTATGCCAATAGATAGTGAAGATTTGGAAAAAAACAACTAATAAACCTCCAGGAAATTGTTAAAGTCACAAACTATAAAATAAAGACTCAGTAAGACAGGAATTGAAAACAGAACAGAGGGGACAGATTTGGAGAATGGGGAAAAGCTGAGGGTAAGACGATCACAAGGATCACAATGAAAATTAAGAAAATTATTTTAATATGGATATGGGAATGGCAGGGATAGAAGGATGAAAAATTATGTTTTGAAAGAGGATCTGGGATAATAATTTATAAGACAATTTAGTTCCAAGTGATAGTATCGAAAGCATAATCATGCAGGCATATTGCTATAGTGGAATTGAAAGGCAAATGGTATACACACACATGAACACCCCCCCTGTGATAGTAATGGCAATTAAAGATTCCCCTGTATTGGCTTGGTTTTCAAATTGATTGTGTTAAAACCCAGAGTTTGTTAATCCCACCTGTGGGATGGGCTTGTTGATGTGAAAAGAAAGTCCTGAACTGGGAGGAGCTGGTGATGTAGATTTGGAGAGACACTAGAGAGAGGCGGAAGATCTTTTTGGAAGCAGCACCTCGTGGAGAGAAAGAGAGACTAAGAGAATTGCTGGTGGCCGCTTTGAATTGCCCTGGACTTTTGAGACCTTCCCCCTGAGCTGCCAAGGACTGAGGAGACATGGCTGTTTTGCTGGTACTTTGTCTGTCTGTTTTGATGTTGTTTTGCCAGATTTGTCCACTGGTGAAAGACAGTCCTTTTGTTGAAGAAGTCCTGGAACCTGGCTGTTCGCTAAGAAGCCCTGAGACTGTCCTGCAGACAGAGAGTGAATACTGTCCACTGGTGAGGGACAATGCTGTTGTTGCAGGGGTCTGGAGACTGTCCTGCAGACAGAATGAATACTGTCCACTGGTGAGGGACAGCGCTGTTGTTGCAGGGGTCTGGGAGCCTTTCTGTTGGTTCAGAAGCCCTGAAGAAGGATTTTCTTGTTGTATGTTTACAGAAATCCTGGGAGAGGGCTTTGCTAATGTGTTCAGGGGTTCTAGGACTGTTCTACAGACAGAGGATAAATTCATGAAGGGACTGGCAATGTATCTTATGGCCTTGCTAAGCCTTGTCTCCCCAGGAACTAAGATTGCTGAGAACTTGCCTTGTGTCAAGATGAAGAAAAGACCTCCATTTGGGTATTAAGTGCTGTGTTTAAACTTGATGTAACTCTGGGGTAGATTCAATTGGGATCCAGGGGTGGGGAACTTTTGACCTTATTGTGCTCTGTGATTGACAAATGAAGGTACTTTACCTATGTTTGGAAACTAATCTCCATTTGAGAAGAGGGGCTTTGTGGTGGACTTAATTCAGGTATAGCCTAGGGGTGGAGAAGTATTTAGAACAGAGACTTTGTAATTGATTGAATGATTGGAAGGTCCTGGGGTGGGGTAGTACTTGGAGATTATTTAATCACACTTAGTAAATGCTGTATTTTGAATGATGTCATGTTTCGATCTTCTCTGTTCTTGGTTTGTCACTGAATAAAATAGAGAGCACCTATGCTGGCATTTTGAACCTGGGAAGTTGCCTTCTTTTGGCATTACATTACACCCACACACACACACATATAAATAAGAGATAATTACATGCACAACATAATTCTTTGGAAATTATTCATCCATGTGTGAGCATATGTGATAAATTTACATTAAGATTATTTGATTAAAGCTAATATCCTAGTCTTTGACCAGTCTTAAGATTGAGATTATTTTCTTTGGATTTTGCCACTCTAAATAGTTGAATTTTAAGAGATGAGTTTATGGGAGTTTTTAATATGGTTTTAAATTTTTCAAACATTTTTCTTGGGGCGGCTAGGTAGCACAGCGAGTAAGAGCACCGCCTCCAGTGTCGGGATGACCAGGAGATCGAGTCCAGGCTCAGACACTTAGCATCCACCCAGAAACACCTTGCTGTGTAACCTTGAGCAAGTTATTTAACTCCAATTGCTTAGGGGTGGCCAGGTGGCTCAGTGAGTAAGAGCACTAGCTCCAGTGTCGGGATGACCTGGGGATCAAATCCGGGCTCAGATACTTAGCACCACACCCAGAAATAACTGGCCGTGTAACCTTGAGCAAGTTATTTTAACCCCAATTGCTTTAAAACTTTTTTTTCTTTTCCCTTTGAATGCAAAGTCTTAAATTAGACCATGACACATTTCCATATCCATATAGCAAATAATTAATAAATCTGGTAACCACCACAACAATAACCCCCTCCCCTCAATAGTCTGGTGGTTGAAGTGAATGGCAAAATAAGGGAATGAATTTCAGGGTAATGCGTATTTGCATCTCTTTGTTCAGTGAGACCCCTAGAGTAGCTTTCAAGGCCTACCTAGAGGCAACTAGGTAGAGCAGTGAATAGAGTACTGGACCTAATGTCAGAAGCTGTTAGTTTTTCAGTCATGTCTGACTCTTCATTGTCCCATTTGGTGTTTTCTTGACAAAGTACTAGAGCAGTTTGCCATATGTTTTTCTAGCTCATTTTACAGATTAGAAACTGAGACAAACAGAGTTAAGTGACTTGCCCAGGGTCAGAGAGTATCAGCGAGAACAGATTTGAACTCAGGAAGGTGAGACTTCTGACTCTAGGCCCAACACTCTTATCTCCTGCACTTCAGCTGCAGAGTCAGGAAAACCTGAATTCAAATCCTACCTAACACATTTAATAGTTATGTGACCTTGGACAAGTTACTTAACCTCTGTCCACCTCTGTTTCATCAACTTCAAATGAAGATAATAATAGTACCTACCTCACAGGTTTATCATGAGGATCATATGAGATAATATCTGTAAAGCACTTAGTACATTGCCTAGCACATAGTAGGTACCTGCTAAATATTTATCCCTTCCTTTTCTCCATCCCCCAGTTCTTATCAAGAACCTCAAAACAGAAACCATCTGGGCTCTAGAGATGCCACTGATTAGGTTAGTAGCACTTTGGACACAATGGTAGAACTATCCCTATGAATCTAAGAAATAGATGGGAGCGGAGAAGCCAAAGCATGTTGTTGTTCAGTGTTTTTAGTTGTGTCCTACTCTTCATTACTACATTTGTTGTTGTTGTTGTTGTTTGGTTGGTTGTTTTTTTGGCAAAGATACCAGAGTGATTTGTCATTTCCTGCTTCAACTCATTTTACAGGTGAGGAAACTGAGGCAAACAGGGCTAAGTGACTTGTCCAGATTCACGCAGCTAGTGTCTGAGGCTAACTTTAAATTCAGGTCCTCCTCACTTCAGGACTGGTGCTCTCTATATTGTGCCACCTGCCTGTCCCTAAGCATTGTCATACCTATTTATAATTGTCATCATGATGAACTTGACTTGGAGATCAGGGGATAAAGAATTACTCCTCCTTGTACCACCAGATGGCACTATGGAATAGGATAAATCAAAAAATGCTAATATTCTGGAGTAGCTAGGTGTCACAGTGAATAGAACTCCCACCCTGGCGTCAGGAGGACCTGAGTTCAAATTCGACCTCAGACACTTAACAAATACTAGCCATGTGACCTTGGGAAAGTCACTTAACCCCAATTGCCCTACCTTCCCCCTCCAAAAAAAGCCCCCCAAATACTAATATTCACTAGAAATGCTTCAGTGTATATGGCACTGACCACTAGAATAGACAAGTATTCCCATGGTAAGAACCATAAGTAGAATTATCAAGAAATAGCCCTCAGCATAATAAGCATCATAAATCATTGTAGCATAAACAACTTGAGAGAGGTATTGAAGATTAGCAGAAAGGCATCATAAGCTATATCAATATCTAACAGGCTCATGTAGCACATATAGAAATTCCATATTGCCCAGTTGAAAGCAACAAAAAGAAAATTGTCATGCAAAATTTGAAAAAATAGACTTTTTTTTAATCAGCAATTAAAAACTAGATTTAGGTGACACATGATATCAGTCATATAAAAAAAAAATTACACCAGGAGAGGGAACTTTAAAAGAGGAAGCTTAAAAAATAAATAGATTCTAAAAAAAATAGAGTCACTAGAGAAGGATATATAATATTTCTGCTTACTTATGTGGTCACACAAAAAATCTAACTCAATAGATATTCATATTGAATCAAATAAGAAAATTAAAAATTTCTCACCTCTAGTAAAATAAATGGAAGAACAGTTACATGAATAGAATTCACAGAAACTCTAATTTCCTTGAAAACCAGAAAACAAGCCAAGTCCAACTAAGACCTCTAATTCTTAACTCAAATGTTTCCATTTAGAAGTATTACTAGCAGAATACCTTATCAGCTTTCCCTCATCTCATATTTCTTTCTTTTAATATATTTTTACATAGCCTTAATTTTTCATTATAACTACTAAATGTCACACATTAGAGATATAGTCTTTCTACAATCCTTACAATATTAATTATTTATATTTTGCTTTCATCTTTGTAAATCTGCCTTGTGTGAAAGGGTGTGAAATAAAACTGCAGTTTCGATCTTCACAAACTCACCTTTCTTTTTTTTCCTTTTAATTTATTTATTTACATTTAGTTTACAACATTCAGTTCCACAATCTCTTAAGTTTCAAATTTTCTTCCCCTTCCTCTCCTCCCCCCTCATCCCTATATCAGGATGTAATCAAATATAGGTTTACAAATACCTTCATGTTGAACATAAGTCATGTTGTAAAGGATTATAATCAATGGGCTGAACAATGAGAAAGAAGGGATAAAACAAAAGAAAAAATGAATGAGAGAAAGCAAATAGGTTGCTTCAATCTGCAGACTCTGTAGTTCTTTCTCTGGATGTGGATATCCCTTTCCATCATGAGTATTTTGCAGGGAGCTGCTAACCTTGTATTGTTGAGAAGTGTACAATGTATCAAAGTTAGTCATCGCACATAGGATGTATCGGTAATTGTGTACAAAGTTCTCCTGGTTCAGCTCTCCTCACTCAGCATCAGTTTATATAAGTCTCTCCAAATTATTACGAAGTCCATCTGCTCCTCATTTCTTATACCACATTAGTATTCTATTACATTCATATACCACAAATTGTTTACCCATTCCCTAATTTATGGGCATCCCCTTGATTTCCAATTCTTTGCCACCACATATAGAGTTGCTGTAAATATTTTTACACATATGGGCCTTTTTCCAACTTCTGAGATTTCTCTGGGATACAGCCCCAGAAGTGGTATTGCTGGGTAAAAGGGTATGCACTTTTTAATAGGCCTTTGGGTATAGTTCCAGATTGCTGTCCAGAATGGTTGGACTAGTTCACAACTCCACCAACAATGCATTAATGTTTAAATTTTTCCACATCCTCTCCAAAATTTATAATTTTCCTGTTTTGTCATTTAGACAAGACCAGTGAGATGTGGTAGCTCAGAGTTGTTTTGATTTGCATTTCTGCAATCGACAGTGATTTAGAGCATTTTTTCATATGCTTATAGATACCTTTAATTTCTTCCTCTGAAAACTGTCTGTCCATATACTTTGACCATTTATCAATTGGGTAATGACTAGTATTTTTATAGATTTGACTCAATTCTCTGTATATTTTAGAAATGAGGCCTTTATCAGAAACACTGGTCATAAAAATGCTTTCCCAATTTTCCACTTCCCTCCTAATCTTGGTTATATTGACTTTTTTTGTACAAAAACTTTTCAATTTAATGTAATCAAAATTATCCATTTTGCATTTCATAATGCTATCTAACTCTTGTTTGGTCATATCTTCCCTTCTCCATAAATCCGAAAGGTAAACTATTCCTTGTTTTCCCAGATTGCTTACAGTATCAGAATTTATACCCCAATCATGCACCCATTTAGACTTGATTTTGGTATATGGTGTAAGATACTGATCTATACCCAGTTTCTTCCATACTATTTTCCAGTTTTCCCACAATTTTTGTCAAATAATGAGTTCTTATTCCAGGATCTGGGGTCTTTGGGTTTATCAAATTGTAGCATACTATAGTCATTGATTGCTATGTCTCACATACTTGGCCTGTTCCCCTGATTCACTACTCTATTCCTCAGGCAGTACCAAGTAGTTCTGATGAGTGCTGCTTTATAATACAGATTGAAATCTGGTATGGCTGGGTCTCCTTCCTAGCATTTCTTTTCATTATCCCATTTGATATTCTGGACTTTTTGTTAGTCCAGATGAATTTTATTACTATTTTTTCTACCTCTATAAAATAATTTTTTGGTAAATTGATTGGTATGGCCCTAAATATGAAAATTAATTTAGGTAAAATTGTCATTTTTATTATATTGGCTTGACCTAGCCACAAGCAACTGATGTTTTTTCCAATTATTTAGATCTGACTTTATTTTTTTGCTTTTTGGAAGGCAATTGGGATTAAGTGACTTGCCCAAGGTCACACGGCTACTTTTTGTGTTAAGTGTCTGAGGTCACATTTGAACTCAGGACCTCCTGGCTCCAGGGCCAGTGTTCTATTCACTGCGCCACGTAGCCATCCCACTGCTAACATGTCTAGTACCAAATTGAAAAAGAGAGGTGATAATGGACATCCTTGTTTCACTCCTGATCTTATTATAAATGCTTTTATCTTATCCCCATTACATATAATACTTTCTGATGGTTTTAGATAGATGCTACTTATTATTTTAAGGAAGACACCATTTATTCCTATACTTTCTAGTATTTTTAATAGGAATTGTGTTGTATTTTGTCAAAAGCCTTTTCTGCATCTATTGAGATAATCATATGATTTTATTAGTTTTATTGTTGACATGATTGATTATAGTGATAACCTGATCAAAGTGTATTATTCTCATGATAAGTTGCTGTAGTCTTTTTGCTAATATTTTATTTAAAATTTTTGCATCTATATCCATGAGAGAAATTGGTCTATAATTTTCTTTCTCTGTTTCGGTTCTTCTTGATTTAGGTATCAGTGCCATATTTGTGTCATAAAAAGAATATGGTAGGACTCCTTCTTCTCCAATTTTTCCAAATAGTTTGTAGAGTATTGGAATCAATTATTCTTTAAATATTTCATAGAATTTGCTAATAAATCCATCTGGCTCTAGAGATTTTTTTCCTAAGGAGTTCATTGATGGCTTGCTCTATTTCTTTTTCTGAAATGGGGTTATTTAAGTATTTTATTTCTTCCTCAGTTAATCTAGGCAACTTATATTTTTCTAAATATTCATCTCACTAATATTGTCAAATTTATGGGCATACAATTGGGCCAGATAATTCCTAATTATTGTTTTAATTTCTTTTTCATTGGAGGTAGATTCACCCTTTTTTTTTGATACTTGTGATTTGATTTTCTTCTTTTGTTATCTTATTGACTAAAGGTCTATCAATTTTATTGTGTTTTTTTGATTCATAAAACCAGTTCTTCATTTTATTTATTAATTCAATAGTTTTCTTAATTTAAATTTCATTAATATCTCCTTTGGTTGCCAATATTTCCAATTTAGTGTTTAATTGGGGATTTTCAATTTATTCTTTTTCTAGCTTTTTCAGTTGCATGCCCAATTTATTGGTCTCTATTTTATTCATGTATTCATTCAGAGATATAAAACTTCCTGTAAGAACTGTTTTTGCTGCATACCACAAGTTTTGGCATGTTGTCTGTCTGTTGTCATTCTCTTGAATGAGGTTACTAATTCTTTCTATAATTTCTTGTTTGACCCACTCATTCTAGAGGATTAAATTATTTAATTTTCTATTAGTTTTTAGTCTATCCTTCCATGGCCCTTTATTACATATAATTTTTATTGCATAATAATCTGAGAAGGATGCATTTAATATTTCTGCCACTCTGCACTCAATTGGGAGGCTTTTATGCCCTAGTACATGGTCATTTTTTGTGTATGTGCCATGTACTGCTGAGAGGAAAGTATTTTCCATTTTATCCCCCTTCAATTTTTTCCAGAGGTATGCCATATCTGCATTCTCTAAAATTCTATTCACCTCCTTAACTTCTTTCTTGTTTATTATGAGGTTAGATTTATTAAGTTCAGAGGGGTGAGTTTGAGGTCCTCCACTAGTATAGTTTTGCTATCCATTTCTTCCTCTAACTCCCTTAACTTCTCCTCTAGGAATGTGGATGCTATACAGCTTGGTCCATATATGTTTAGCAATGATATTGATTCGTTTAGCAATGATATTGATTCATTTTCAATGGTTTCTTTAAGCAGTATATAGTTTCCTTTCCTGTCCCTTTTAATTAGATATATTTTTGTTTTTACTTTATCTGAGATTAGGATTGTTACTTTACCTGAAGCATAATATATTTTACTCCAGCTTTTTACCTTTATCCTGTCTGTATCCCCCTGTTTCAAATGTGCTTCTTGTTGTAGCAGCAAGCACCCCAGCATACCCAGGGTGGCTGCCAACACAGGTTATTTGATCTGCTTTTCTAAAGGAAAGAAACTCAAAATGGGTTAACCATCTTTTTTTTTTCTTTTGGGAGGGGAAAGAGCAGGACAATTGGGGTTAAGTGACTTGCCAAGGCCACACAGCTAGTAAGTGCTAAGTGTCTGAAGCCAGATTTGAACTCAGTCCTCCTGAATCAAGGGCCTATGCTCTATTCACTGCACCACCTAGCAGTCCCTAATGGGTTAATAATCTTGCTTTAATCAAACATATGTCATTTATCTAGTTCAGGGGGAAAAGGTCAGCACCCTGAACTTCAGAGAATACAAGCAGACAAAAAATACAGACAGAGAAACAAATCAGCAGATAGGCTTCCAGCTCTCTGACCATTACATCCATACCTAGTCAGTTACCAGAGAGGGAAACATCAACATCAGGGTTTTTAAAGCCGAGGGGCTCAAGGATTGCCCACAGTCTCTTCTGGTCAAATCACATAATTCTTCTCAAAGTGAGCCCCAAAACAAAATCTCATATCAGGGTATATATAGCCTTCTCCTGCCTCAGAGAATATCACAACCCTCTTGACCCATTGCCCAATCACAAAGCACCAAGGCATGGGCATTCCTAGAAAACAAGCCTCCAGCCATAGGCTCCTGGTGACCATATTCATCCTATTAGGAGGCAGAGTTTATTTTCAAATCAAGGAAGATTCTCAGAGTCACAAGCCTATCAAAGGGCCTAGGGGCAGGGAAGATCTTAAATTCCCATCCCCATAATGTTGGACCCCAAGATCTTTCATGCCCATAACATAAGCATTTTACATCTGAATTAACATTAACTCCTCTTTAGGTCACATTTGAAAGATACATAACTAACAACTCCTTACCAAAGTGGCCATAGCACCTAAAACAAACACAAAGTGCATTGCATTATAATCACCTTAATTCAAAACAAGTGTCCAAATAAAGTTCTCTTGGGGGGAAGGGTGGTGTCCTCCCCACACACACACACTGCTCCAGCCCTGGCTTCCAAGTCCTGAGGGGTGACTGGGCAACAAAACCAACAGGGTGGGGTCCTTGGGGGTCTATGGCACGTTACCCCACAAGTCCATCCTCCCCCTGGGTTCTAAACTGTGGGATGCAGCAAGAAAACACATTTAGTGCTCATGCCTTGCTGCACCATCTTTATCTTTTCCTGTGGCTGAATTCCAGAACTCCTGGGTTCCTTCTCCTCCCTCGGGAGGCAGCCACTCCTGGCTTCTGCCCCACTCCGGATCCTGGCTGCTCTTCATTCCTGCTTTCAGTTCAGCTAAGTCAGAATGCAGGCCATTCTTCTCTCCTGGTCCATGGCTCCACGGAGTCACAGCTACCACAACTGGGAAACAAACAATTATCCCAGCCCCCATACTTTCCTTTTAGTCTGTAGATCCTGTTCATGATGCCATTTGTAGCATCAAGCTCCCCAGAATCCTCAGGGTAGCTGCCAACACAGGTTCTTAGATCTGCTTTTCTAAAGGAAAGCAATTGAAAATTAGTTAACAATCTTGCTTTAATGAAACATGTGTAATTTACCTAGTTCAAGGGGAAAAGGTCAGCACCCTGAACTTCAGAGAATACAAACAAAGGTTACAAGCAGAAGTTACAAGCAGACAGAGAAACATTAGCAGACATGCCTCAAACTGTCTGACCTTTTCACCCATACCTAGTCAGTTACCAAAGAGGGAAGCATCAACATCTGCGGTTTTCAAAGCAATAATAGGATTCTAAACCCTTTGTAATCTGTTTTTTCCCCATTTTGAGGCATAGCCTGAGCTGTGTCCTTCCTCTAGTACTCCCAAGCCTTCTGTTGGTTCCACTATTTTAGGATTTTACTCTGGGGCAATAATCTCTGGGTTTTCAGGGTCAGAGGGGGGTATTAGAACAGCTGGGGTTTACTCTACCATCCTGGTCCCTGGAAGTTCAGATAGGTGATTTTTAAATTTTTAAATTTGCAGGATTTGGGTTGATAGCCCCAGGAATAGCTGCTGTCACTTTCACAGGCCCTGCATTTTTCTCTTACCCAGCTCCTACAGATCCCCAATCCTGTAGTGATAGGCCTTGCAATGGCTCATGCCATTGGTGGATGACCTTTACTCTGTGTCTACCTCCACGCCCAAGCCTGTGTCTGCCTCCACCCATCTTACCTTTCTTAGGAGAAACATAGCATAGCTTGTACTAAACAATTAGAACACCAATTAGCTCTCCAAATATAGTCCATTAACAAAACTGTATATTGACCAAGGAATAAAAAGTTTATGCCAAAATATTACAGAAGTGTAAAAAGCAACTAATTGTTGATTAAATAATAACTAAACATCTTACCTAAGAGTACAGTAATACGATGCATTAGTAACTGCCTTTATTTATTGTCACAAAATCTTTTACTTAGTTCTCCACTTGTGGTTTATTCATATACCACAAATATATAATATATACAGCAAAATCAGGTTGTGTGGTTTGTCCTTCATTCTTGAAGACAACTATAACATCAGGAAGATGATGCCATGATATGCAATTGAATTGGATTTAAGTAAGGGAGGGCTATTAAAAGTCACCAGCCTTACTTTTCCTCCAGAACCATCTGGGTCCAGTGGTAAGATATAGACCATGACAACTGGACATGGCACAGGATGCAATGCGAGACCTTGGCCTTTCTAAGCTAATGTCTTTCTAAGTTCTCACTTTCCTCTGGCAATGTCTATCAATCATCCTGTTTTATGCAAAAATATTCATCTTTTTATAGTTAACTTAGAGTAATTAACTTTATATTTAAGTATTGTCATATAGATTTTAATTTGTATGCTGTCTACATTTTTTAAATGAACTTACAGTTCTATGTATTAAGAAAGGTATATACATACATATGCACATATTTTCCTTCATATCTATATGTAGTTATACATGTATAACATATATGTGCATATGTGTGAGAGTGTATATATTTGTGTGTATATATAAATAGATGATGGATAGATAATGAGTTAGATAAATGTGTATACATATAAAATTTGGACATGTACATTCCACTAAACTTTAATTTCAGAATAGCAGTGAATCTCTGAACATTTTCAGGCACAGTTTTCTCCCTGAGAGCTTTAAACTCACTTTGCCCTCCCTAGAGAAGAATAAGGCATTTCTAAGTTAATCATAGAAAGATGAAAAATTCTGCATAAAAAAGAGGAGGATTGATCGACATTGGCAGAGGAACTGATAAACAAGTCAAACCCACAGAAACATTTTTGGAACAAGAAGATGTCACTTCACAGAGTAATAGCAAAGAATGGATTTGTCTGATGTATCTGAAAGCAATTTTTCTGAGGATGGAACCAACGAAACACCTAAGGTCCAAGAGTTAAAGTCAGTAACACTTCATGGGTGACATCTGGATAATCTCAGTCAAAACAGGTCAACAAAAAATTCTAAAGCAAATGATGGACTTATGCAAATTTCTTTTTGGATAACAATGGTTTTATGCTGGCATTTTAGGGCTAGGTCATCACCACCAGAAAATAGAAGGGAAAGCCTTGAAAAATTTGTGCATGAAGTTGTAAGATTTTTAAAGTTAATCATTACAAAGCAAGACATGATTTGGTGTCTAGGATTACACATTGGGGAATCACCATCTTTCATGAACTTTTAGAAAACTAATCCCCATACTACTGACTTCAAAATATCTTTAAGGTTTCAACTAATTTTTTTTTGGTAAAATTAAAACATTATCAGAGGTCTTAAGTGTTTCTTTCAATCGCACTAACTATAATTTTGATCCATAAACACTTAGGAACAATGTTCATAATAGATATTGCTTTACCAGATACTCATAATTTCCAAGGTGTCTACAAATAAAAGCTTTAAAAATATAGAAGACTAGAAGAACTCTAGTGGGAACCAGCTGAGGCACATATTATCCATATAATACTGTCATGCTACTGGATTTGACCAAAATATACTTGCAAGGAACCTACTGAAGATGAGTTTATATCCCAATACTTTTATTAACTTGGCTCCCCCCAAAAAAACAGTTATTTTATCCCCCAGAGAGATAATGATCTATCGACTCCATGCAAAATAATAACATATTAGAGACCTGACCCACTATCATTTCTGTCTGACCATAATTGAAATGATGATATAGTGAAGATATAATAATAATATTAATAATATGGAAGATGGCATTTATATAGCATTTGGGAGTTGTCAAAATAATTTCCTAACAACAATATTGTGAGGATAGTTCAAATATTATTTTATTTTACAGGTGAGGGAGATAAAGTCGACATAGTTGAAGTAATTTGTCCATGGTTTCTAGACTGGTGTCAGAAACAGACTGAGAAGTTTTTTTTAGCACTGAGAAGCCTTTATCCAGCATGAAACATAGAACATCTGTTTCAATTTCCCCTGACTTTCCTAACCAAAACCATTTTTACTCCTTTTTTGTGTTTCTAGAAATATATTGCTGAATTGTAAGGAAAAGTTTGTGGAATATCATCAGCTATGGTCGAGGGGTTGCTTTAATTCAAAACCCATATTCTTAGTCCCTTATAAATTCTTGTTAAAAAAAAATAGCCTTTGGCCTAATTGGGATGGCAGGGGTGGGGGGGGGGCCTGTTTCCATTCAAAGATGCATTTTATTTGGAAAGCTATTTTTACATAGATCAAAGTCGTTTGTTTGTTTTTTTTTACCCAATGCTCTTGGGGAAGAAGGGTAAATCAAATGTTTCTTTGTTTTTTAGATAATCTGGAACTGTTTTCATATAAGTAGAATCTAACTTGGTATGGGTGGTCAATGATGTTGGTGATTGCTTTGCTCTATCCTTCACTGGAGACAGGGGAATGAAAGGAAAAGGCAGCAGTTGTAGGGCATTAGTTCCTCTTTTACAGACTTGTCTCTCCATCTCTGGAGTTTGACCTTGGCAATATCTTTCCACTTCTTTCTCCTGCTTCCCTTCCTCCCAACAAATCTTATGAATTCTGTCATTTGACTCTGATTCTAACCTATCTAGTTCTCATTTTCAAAAAAGGCACTGGGACATTGCTAAGCCAGTTTGGGGTTTTCTGACTTGTATAGACCTGAATTCTAATTTCATTACCAGAAATTACATTGTAACTCTAAAATTCTCCTGCTCAAAAGGATACACACACAAACACACACACACACACACACATTTCATGATTCCCTCTCTTATTTTTCCCTTATTTCTTCTTATTGAAGAGAAACATGGGAGATTTTTATTACCTTCAATTAAACATTACATACATGTATGTTTTATGTATGTGTATACATATATGTATGTATGTATAGAAAATAAATGGCATTCTAAAATCAAATACCTAAGAAATGTTAAATAGGTAGTACAATAAATAGAGTCCAGGGTCTGGAGTCAGGAAGATCTGAGTTCAAATCTGGCCTCAGACACTTATTAGCTGTGTGAGTCTAGGGAAGTCACTTAACCCTGTTTGCTTCAGTTTCCTCATCTGTAAAATTACATGGAAAAGAAAATGGCAAACCATCCCAACATCTCTATAAAGAAAACCCCAAATGTATTCACAGAGTCAGAGACAACTGAAATGACTGAACAACAACAAATAGTATACGCAAAGGTATCCTAGATTTATATTTCCAACCTTTATGTGCATATACAGTACTCCTAAAGTTCAAGCCTAGGTTATTTCCTTGCTTAATAAATTCCAGTTATTCACTATTATCTCAAGAAACAACCACACGCTTCTCTTTCTGGTATTTAATGTCCTTTAGTATGTCTCCAATCTAACTTTCCAACTTTTTTATTATTAGCAATATTCCTTTCAGTCTAGCCAGGTTGTTATCTTTAATTGCTGTTGCTAAAACACACAACAGTCTCTCATCTTTATGCCTTTGACCAAGAAGTTTGCCCACACCTGGATTCAATTCTTTTCTCATCTGTGACTTAGAATTCACAGCTTATTAAAAAATTGAGTTCAAATGTTACCTCCCACACAATACTTTCTTCATTTCTTGACTTACAAGGAGAGAGAGAGACTGAGAGAGATACAGAGACATAGACACGGAAAGAGCCAGAGATAGAGGCAGAGAAAATGAGAGAGACACAGAGAGAGACGGAGAGAGAGACAGAGAGAGAGAAAGACAGAGAGAGAGAAAGACAGAGAGACAGAAACAGAGAGACAGAGACAAAGACAGAGAGGAAAGGATAGAGAAGAAGGGGTAGAGAGAGACAGAGAAAGATTATTGATAGAAACATAGCATCAGAACTTAGGAAAACATAGATTCAAATGCCACCTCTGACATACTATGTGATTTTGAGTAAGTCTCTTAAATTCTCACTGCTCTTGGCAAGTCTTCAGGACTCTAACACACAAACATGACACTACTCTATATTGGTGTATTGGTAGAAGTTTCCTTTTCCAGAAGTTCCTTATACTGCTAAGATCAGAGATCTATTCTCTATACTTACATATCTATACACACATATATATATATACTGCATTTATAAATATTAATATGAGTATATGTACACACAAACAAGTTGTCTCCCCCTTTAGAATATAAGCTCTTTGAAAGCAGAAACTTTTTTATTTTTTTATCACCAGGGCTACCATGAAGTCATCAGTTAATAAGTACTTATTGATTCATTGAATTCATTGAATATCAGAAAATCTGTGTTTCAGTATCTGCTACTTGCTGTTAAGTCATTTAAACTCTTGTAGTCTTAATAAGCTCATCTATAAAATGAGGATGGAAATGTATTCAATAAACTCATGGTGTTACTATGACAACAATGCTTTGTAAACTATAAAGTCTATATTACTTTTTAAAAACCATTCTTTTACATCAAACAACATTGTGTACATTAACATAACAAAGTAAAATAATTAAATATATGCACGTACAACAGATCTTACCCAAAACCTTACATCTTTAAAAAGACTTTTATTATGTAATATGTCATTTGTTTCTGTAATCATTTGATTTACATAATCTGACATTGTTTATAGGATTTTTAAGCATATCCTTTAAATCATAATAATACTATTCTTTTCTCATATTGAACATTAAACATATTTTTTGCAAACCACTCATTTTCCCAAGTCTAGTCTTGATTATAGCACATAGGTTTTCACTGATATTTATATTAAGCAAGTCCCTAGGTCTTTTGATAACATTTATCTCCAACTCTTGGATAAATTTCTGAAGCCTCCATCGTGTTTTCCATGCTTAAGGTCAAGTTGTAATCGTCTGTGTCCATTTTGAAGATTTTCATTTCATTTTTCTAAATTCTGGAAGAATTCTCAAATCTAGGATAATCTCCACAGAAGCATATGTATATGACCACTTCTTTCAAGAAAATTAAATCACCTCAAAATTATTATTTGTCATAAGAATTCTGCTCACTACCAAATTCCTGAATTTCATAATTTCTCCAATTAATTTTGGTATTCATTTGGTCCCTGATTCTTAATAAAGCATTTTGAAGATATTAAAATTTGTCTTACTTACAAAATCCCCTCAGATTGTAAAAACCTCGTATAAATACAATGTATATAGAGAGCTAATAGAATCAAGAGAAGGAAGATCATCTATTATTGTCCCCTTATTTTTAAAAATGTAGAAACTGAGGCCCAGAGAGACTATATAACTTGTCCCAAACCACAAAAGTAATCAAAAGGCATTTTATCATAATGGAGGAAATGCCAAATACCATTTCTGCCAATTGTCACACAAGTTATAAACAACCATCCTTAATATTAGTCTAAGAAGTAATCACTTTTCTGATTGAATTTGGGTCAAGGAAAGTAATCCCCAAGATAGGACATACTCATTTTGTTTTTATACCTTCTTCTTTTATGATTCATAAGACAGAACAAAACCTTCCCAGAATACTGGACTGATAATTTAAATATGCAAAACTAAATATAAACTTCACATTTTTTTCCTTGTGTAAGACTAAAATAGTATATTCTTTGAGACTAAGTACAAAATCAATGCATATATATTGAGGATGAATTTTAACTAAATTACACTTTAATTTTGCAGGAATCAACAACTACATTAAATATTAATATAATCAGAACAGTATTGTTTGGTATTAAGGTAATACATGTTGTTTGGCTTTCTGCCCCCTGAAGGACTTCTATTATTCTTTATTTCCAATGTCTCTGTTATTTATGTTTCAACTTTGGACTAGAAGAGTACTTGATGTTGATATTATAAGTCATTTTCATCATCCAATTCAGTTTCTTCTCATTGTACAGACAACTAGAAATTTATAAGGAGAGAATTAGAAACCATTAAAAATGGAGCTGATCTCTAGCTTACTAATTCATGAAGCTTTAAACTTTTAGCTTTCTGACCATATTATCGACAACAATCTTACTATTTACTAAGACTCCTAAACAAACCAGTAATCATGGCTTGCTCATCACATTGAAAACACTCTTTAAAATTAACTTAATAGTAATAAAAAAAATTCAATGCACTAACTTTTAAGATTTCTTAATGACTAGATTGATTTTCTGAAGTAAATTGAAAAGAGAATTCTTCTTTCAACTTCATTCTTGGTCCTTTGAATGATTTATTTCCCCTTATTTGTAAAATCTTTACCTGGAAGATATGGATAAGAAGCTACTATGTGGCTCTGGGGGATTTATAGCCTTTGTTTTTAAGGAACAAAGGAACAAACACAGGAGTGTGATATTTGGACCATTTTGCTAGAAGTGTTATTTGGTATACCTGAGGAATAATTACACTTACTTGAAAAGCTTGGAGATCTTTGCATTACTACAGATGTTCTGGAATTGGTTCTGCTACTGTCCAACAAAGTCAGCCTGTCTTGTTTATTCTGGCTGCTTGCATTCATGGCCAAAGTATAGGCAATAAAATAGCTTGTGAATTTGGGCAGCACAGACAACCAATTAAGATTTTCTGAATTCTTTTGTTTGTTTTTTAAATCTAAGAGCAGATTGACCAGGACTGATTGTTTGGATTACCTAACTCTTTTTACTGCTTTCATTTGACTATGTATATAGAAAGCTCCCTTTTTTCCAGAAACTGCAAAGTACTAGTTAAAAATCATAAAATTCCCCATCTATTATTTCTACTTACATATTCCTTCTCATCTTCTAACAGAAATGTGGACTGCTAAGGATGTACTATATCAAGCTCCTACTGGATCACGGAAATGATTGTTAAATTTTTATTGTTAGCATTTCCAACTCAGAAGTTGGCAAATGCTACAACTTAGGGCTTTATTTATTGTCTTATTGATTATCTAGACTTAAAGTGATAGAGAAAGAGTTAATAATGAAAATTCAATTTTAAAGTATATCATATGTATGTTGTTGGTTTTTTTTTTTTTTTGTGAGAGCTGCTAGTTAAATATTTAACAGCATACCCTAGCCTGGTTTGTTGGTTACTTGCTTAATTTTACAAATTGCAAATAGGTACCCAAAATAAAATCTGATGTCAGTATTGGAAAGGGATGGAGGTAATCTAGAGAGACACACAGTTCATGTTATGATCAATCAGTTGAGTATTTATAAAGCAGCTACTATTTGTCTGATAATGTGCTAGTTACTGAATATAGAAAGACAAAAGAAATCCCTTCTCCCAAGGAGCTTACATTCTGAGAGGAGAGACAAGGTGTGCATATGTATCTGAATGTTTCCTTAATTTGATGTCTTGGAGAATTTTTGTTTTATCTTGGGACTCATAAAAAGTTCGACTTTGATAGGCAGGCTGTCTCTGCCCCATATTATGTGGAAGAGAACATGAGAAGATAAGTAGGGCAGTTGCCAAACAAGAAGAGGGACTATACTGTTAAGGTCACCAGTGTCAGACTACAGAGCCCTGAGGTCTTTCTGGGTATAGACCACTTTGCTAAAAACTTTTTTTCAGAAGACAAGAATCAAGATGATTCTTCATTTCCTTTCTCTATCCCTGTCTCTCTTCCAGTTCTCTCTGAGAATAAAGGACAAGCAACCATAACAAGAAGAAGAAGAGACAAGAGAGTTCTTGGTGTTTCCTAGTGGGAGACAACCCCATTTCTTTAAGGTGTGTTTACTTTTATGTTTACTTTTGGCTCCTAAGACAATTATAATAAAACATGTTAATATGTGCATCATTACTCAAAAATTGCTGAGTGGAAGTGATTGATAGAATGCCTACACAGAGGAGAAGACGATTTACAACTGCATTACTTTGGCCGGAATGATTTTTCTGGCTTGGGACACAAAGCATAGATGAGAACTACTGATTTATTATTTTACAACTTCTGAAGTAAGAGCGAACACTTATAGTTGGTCCCAGAAGGAATGAAGGAAAAGCAGAGGCTAGGGTGGCAGTATTGATGTGAGCCTTCACTATTTTCTATTCCATTGTTCAAGGACAGTACAACATTTAGAAGAAAATTAACATAATAGATCATATAAACATTAAGGCTAATTAAAGCTATATGATTATTTCAATACAGAGAAATCTTTTGACAAACTATAGCATTCATTTATCTTAAATCCCCAAATTTCATAACCACAGAATGTCTTTATTAATATGATGAAAAGAATATATTTAAAAACCAGAATGATGTTTGCAGAGGCCGTTCCCAGCACACACACACACAAAAATTAAGCAAGAATTTCCTTCTCTTGTATTTGTTATAATTCTAGAAATATATTACGTTAATATATAATAAACAAAGAGAGCATATTAAGACAACAGAACAATACCAAATGTATAAGTATTGCCAGAGAGGAGGCAAAATTATTTCTATTTGAAGATGACTTATTATGCACTTAAAAACCTAAGAGAATCAGTGAAGAAACTGAGATAATTCTTTTAGTGAGATAGTAGGATACAAAATAAATTTACGAAATCATTAGCATCTCTTCTATCTGGTATTAAAATAGTAATAAGTAATTGGAATGAAAAGTCCATTAAATTATTGTAAAGTGAAAAATGTTTGTGAGTTAACCTATAAAGATAGTCACTATCTGCATAAATACAATTACAAAGCAACTTTTAATAAAATAGAAATGTAACATTCAGGAGATATTCACTGTCTGGACTATGCCAATATAATGAAAGCAATAATATTATTTATAAAAGTCAGTGCTATATTATTCAAATTGTTAAGGGAATATATTGTTAGAAATAGACAAAATAATAGTAAAATACATTGAAGCAAAAAAATGTCTACAAATATAAGTAAAAAGAAAAAGTATGAATGAAAGGAACGTAGCATTTCATGCCTTAAACCATATTATAAATAGTTATAGAAGGCATTAAACTTTCTATTTTTAAAAGATCAATAGAGTGCAGTAGATAAGCAAGAAAAAGAAGTAAGGAAAATGGTACTCTAGAAATCATATATTTCACAAACCCTGTAACAACTGACTAGGAGGAGTCCTATTCCTATTTAACAAGAATTGTCAGCTGATTCTGGGAAGATGATGCAATAGGTCAGAAAATTCCAAACTCAATATTTTCCCCAAGAAAAGAGTTAAAATAGCACCTTAGGATGGGTGAAGTATGGGTGGAGATAAATAAGAAGAGGGAAATAACTGGAATCCTCTTGGGACAATTTGAAAAGATCAGAAGTCCCAGGACTTTGGTCCCTGTGAAGAGTACACACTTCCAGGGTAAATTCCATTTTAATGGCAAGCATCAAGTCTCTTAAACAACAAGTTGCAAGCCTTGTGGTTAGCTGGTTTAAGAGGCTGCCTTGGCCCAGTCGCTGGAACTTTTACACCTAGGATAGTGACGGGAGTTGAGAGTTTGAGACCAGGAAGATCAAGGAAACCTCTTCTGACAAGGAATGCCAGACCCAGCTGTGCTGCAAAAATTGGGGGAGGGGGGAGGAGAAAGGGAACCAGCACGTGCCCAATGAGTACAGAAGAGTGCAGAAGAAGTGGAGCAGAAAGCCCCAGCTGTGGGCACTTGCCAGAGGTTGGAGCTTTGGCTTTAGCTTCAGGCTAGAGGTGGGAACTGAAGATCTGGGTCAAGAAGCACCATTTCCCATACCCCAGGGCTAGAGGTGATTACAAATAATTAAGCTATTACCACAAAAAAAAATGCACAGGAAAGGAGAAAGAATTGAACCATAGAAAACTGTTATGGGACTAGAGATGAAAAGGGTTCATCTTAAAAGGATATTGAAGTAAAAAAACTACCAAAGAATAATGTCAAATGGTGACCAGCCCAAAAAGAATTCATTGAAGATCTTAAAAAATACTTAAATGACAGAGAAGGAGGAAAAGCTAAAAAAGAAAATAGGAATAATCCAAGAAAAATAAGGAGATTATGAAAGGAAAATCAACCAATTAGAAAAGGAGACCCAGAATCTTAAGGAAGAAAATGACACATTGAAAATTAGAATGGGGCAAAGTAAAGCCAGTGAAATTAGCAAGTAATGATTAAACAAACTATGAATAATGAAAAAATAGAAGAGAAAGTGAAACATAAGAAAAACAACAGATTTAGAAATTTGATCAAGAAGAGAAAAAATAAAAATAATTTCACTAACTAAAGGTTGCAATAAAAAAATCTTGATACAATAATACAAGAAATAATTAAAGGAAATTGCCATGAAGCATTAGAACAAGGGGAAAGTAGAAATAGAAAATTCCATCAATCACTACTTAAAAGAGATACTTTGAGGAAAACTCACAGGAATATCATAGTCAAATTACAAAAAGGAAAAAAATATTAAATGAATCAAGATTAAAACAATCTAAATATGATGGTGCCACAATTAGATTTACATAAGACCTATCAACAGAGACATAAAAGAACTGCAGGTCTTGGAACACAACCTGTTGAAAAGTAGTAGAGTTCCGGCCAAAATTATCATACCCTGACAAGTTAAATATTATTCTGAATGAAAAAAAAAGAATGAACATTTGATAAACTTTCAGACTTTCAAGACTTTGTTAAAAAAAAAAAAGGCCTGAACTTAATAGAAGATTCAACATACATGAACCAATAGGAATATAAGATACATAACAAAGACTGATTATAAGAGATCCATGAGGACAGACTGCTTACTTTTTATGTATGTAAAATGTAAACTGTATGTCTTAAGATTCTTATTAATAATTGGGTAATTCATAAGAAATATTGGGGTTAACCTGAGTATGATATGAATTTAAAAAATAAAATCATTTAGGAACAGTTTAAAAGAGTAATTATTTTATACAAATGTGTTGCAAGAGGAAGAAGTGATACAGAGGAATTAGATGGAGAGGAGGACTGGTAGTTCTGGTAACATACTTTCATCAGGAATGGGTTTAAGAGGGAACTATGTGTACATATATATGTACAAAAGTATTCTAAATTCAGAAGAAATAAAATTGTAGTGGTACAGGGAGTGGGGAGAGAACAAGGGAGGGATCTTTAGAGGGGAGAGGGAGAGAATAGGTAAAAAGGGATATAGAAAGGTCTTTAGATGTATGGGAATGGGAGGGCCTCTTGGAGTGGGGTAAGAAAGTCACAGGAGGGCAAGGTAGTGGGTAAAAGTAAAGTAAAGAGGCAGGAGAGATAAGAAACAAGAGATACACACATACATAAAAACAAAGTTCAAGAATTAGTATAGTTTTAGGAAAGTATATGTCTATATATATATGTATATGTGTGTATATATGTATAGCTATGGAGAAATATATCTAAACTTTATTGTAGCCTTCTGTAATTTATATATTTGTAGCTATATAGAAACAAATCTAAATTTTGTTGCAACCTTCTGAGGAAATTGAACAAAGGAAAAAAAGAACAAAATAAAAAAGTGCACACCAAAGAACAAAAGAAAACTCATGAGGAAGCAAAGAAAAGATGGATAATTTTCAACACAATGAGTATTATTTATCATGTAGGTTTTATTGAAATTAAAATTTATTGTTAAATATTTTGAATCCTCTCATGTTCTACCATGCACATGATATGCTTTTTTTTTCCTTTCTAACTTTCTATTTAAATTCCAGTATTTAAGTTTATGATATGTTTTTGCTTCTTTTCTCTCTTCTATGTGTGTTCTGGCATTTGAGTCTAAAATAAAATGTAAAAAAAAAGAATTGCCAGGAAAATGGAAAAAAAGAAACATTTAGTCTTAAATTCAATTTACATCAACATTTTATGTGATATATCACAATAAAATCAGAATGGATACATGATCTGACTGTAAAAAGGTCATACCATAAATAAAAAGAACAAGATTGGCAGCTTAAAAAAATTAAACAAAAAACTATAGTTAAGGAGACAGTTATTGACCAAACAATGGATAAGGAAAATCATGCAATCAAGTAGAAAACTCTTCCTACATAAAATTACTTTTTCCATGAATAAAATCAATGCATACAAAATTAGAAGAGAAATATTGGTGAGGGAAATTTTTAAATCAAATTTCATTGATAAAAGCTGATATCTAAAATATACAGAAAATTACAAAAGCATACATGGATCCAATAGCTATTCCCCAAGTAGCCAAAGGATAAAAACTAATAGTCATCAAAAGAAGAAGTACAGACTACAAAAAATCTAACTCTGAGTGATTAAAAACAAATAAGGCAAGGAGAGAGCTGGTGCTTACAAATACTATTGCCAAAAAAAGAAGTGAAAGAAAATAGTATCAATGAAATGTTAAACAAATACACATTTACAGCAGAGAACAAAGGAAAGCTAAGAAAGGAATACACAACCAAGAAGAGTAATTTTGTTATTATGCTGTTAGATTTAATGTAACTTTAAAAGCTCTACACAGTAATAAGTTCACAGTTATCTCTGGTTTTTTGCAGACTGAAATCTTTATGTCCCTTAAGCTCTAAATGGAGTGGAAAATTAAACAAACAAAAATCCCAATAAAGGTTCTATAGAAGAGATCATAAATATTTCTTTATAATTATATAAGTTATAATAAGTATTTTACAGATATTTCTTCTCTCATGACACAGAGAAGGATGAGTAGGATAGCACATTCTATACAATGGAAAATATGATCTGTGTATCATTTTAATTTAGTTGTTTTTCCTTGTTATAAGGGAGAGATCAGTTTGGAGACAGTGATGGGAAATTACTGGGATGTAAGGATAAAACACTTCAATAAATTGTAATTAAAATGAATAAATAAAATTAAAAAGACAAATAAGAAAGAAAAAATGGTTTGATTGCTGGGCTGGTTTCCTAGTTGTTCTTCATCAATGTTCCTCTTATGCTGCTGAAATCCTTCCCGTCCTTCAAATTCCAGCTCTGGTGCTGCCTTTTCACGAAGCCTTCCCCATTTTCCCCAGGTGAAAGTGATCTTCCTCTCTTCCTCTTGTCTTTGTGAAGAAAAATCCTTTCATCCTTAAAGCAAGTGCTTCTCAACATCCTAAAAAGCAATACATCCTGCTCACCTATTCCTTATTGTACCAAGCTCACAACTGATCCTCAGTGTCTGCACATTATACATATAGAAACATATAAACACCCACAACACACAAAGGTAATTCTCCATCAATTTCCCAACACCACCCAACAAGTATACATGCACACACAAACATATGAAGATATGTGTATAAGCATGGGGCAGGTCAGTAATTGAAACAGGATCAATAAATTGATTTCCATTTTCAGCCTAGCTGCCGAAATCACAGAAGTGGCAGGTAATAGAAAACATGGTGTTAATGTCTTAAATAAATGCAAAGATTTACAATTTATTTTTAAATAAAAATTTTGCTGTCATAACTTTTAAATTTTTACACACATAAGTTCAAATAAAGGATAGCTTTTATCAGGAATCTGTTGAGACTGACTCCAAGGCCCAGGAAAAACAATTACTGTTTTTACTGTTACCATATACTCCTCAGGAATTGGCAAATGGTATAAATCAGGCCTTGTTTTACAGTTTTATTGATTGTCTAGATTTAAGAAAGTGATATAGGACACGTGAATAATACAAATTAGATTTAAAAGTATTTTGTAGGGAAGGAGTCAAGATGGCGGTGTAGAAGCAGGAAATTTCTGTGCAGTCTGCCATAACGACCTCAAATACTTATAAAAAATGACTCTAAACAAACTTTAGGTCTACAGAACCCACAAAGTAACAGAGAGAAACAAACCTCCCGCTGAAGACAGCTCAGCAGGCCAGCAGAAAGGGTCCAGTGCAGCACACTGGGAGCAGAGCCCAGGCCCCTGTGAGCTTGCAGTTTTAGCCTTAGGGTACCCAACAAGCCATGGCTAGAGGGAATTCAGGAGAGTGGATCACCAGCAGCTGTTGCAGTTACCAGATTTATCAACCCATAAATGCAAAAGACAAAGTAAGAGGTAAGAGGATTTTGGGAACAGAGGATCCAGGTGTGCAGTCTGGCCTCTGCCCACTGGAGAGAGAAGCAGTGAGGCACAGCAGCCTCTGTGTGGCTGCTTCAGAATTCTTAGCCTGCAAATTGTAGGGGGACCAAGCAACCATTCTGAGTGGTAATCGCTCTTATTTTAACCTGCTTGGATGTGGATCGCTGTCTAGGGTGGAGGTCTTGGAGTTGGTGACCAGGAGCCAGAGCATGTGGAGGATTCAGAGAGGGCAACCAAGAAGTAGCTCCAGCAGCTGTGAAACCCCAGCTATTTGGGACAAAGCTCTTCCCTCTGCAAACAAAATTCTACTGTGGCAAAAAGTTCAAAAGTAAAGTAATTGAGTGGCAACATGAGCAAGCAAAGGAAGTAAAGCAAGCACAACAATCTGACTTTGGATTCCTTTTTGGGGGACAAAAGGATCAAAACATGGAAGAGAAGGAAGAAAACCAAAGTGAGAACTAGTGTACCAAAGCTTCCAAGAAAAATATGAATTGGTTACAGGCCATAGAGGAGCTTCAGCAGGATTTTGAAAACCAAACAAGAGAAGTAGAGGAAAAATTGGGAAGAGAAATGACACTGATGCAAGAAAATTATGAAAAGAGAGTCAACAACCTGACTGAAGAAAATAACACCTTGGAAAATGGACTGACACAAATGGCAAGAGAGGTTCAAGAAGCCAATGAGGAGAGGAATGCCTTAAAAAGCCAAATTTGACATATGGAAAAAGAATCTCAAAAGCTCACTGAAGAGAATAATTCTTTCAGAATAGATGGGAGTAAGTGGAAGCTAGTGACTTTATGAGAAATTAAGATACTATTAAACAGATCTAATCAAATGAAATAATAGAAGGCCATGTGAAATATCTCATTGGAAAAACCACTGACCTGGAAAATAGATCCAGGAGAGATAATTTAAAAATTATTGGATTACCTGAAAACCATGATCAAAAACAGAACCTAGAAATCATCCTTCAAGAAATTCTCAAGGAAAATTGTCCTGATGTTTTAGAAGCAGAGGGCAAAATAGAGGTTGAAAGAATCCACCCATCAGTTCCTGAAAAAATATCCCAAAAAGAAAGCTCCTAGGAATATTATAGCCAGGTTCAGGAGTTCTAAGATCAAGGAGAAAATATTACAAGCAGCCAAGAAGAAACAATTTGAATATTGTGGAAACACAATCAGGACAACCCAGGATCTGGCAGCTTCTACATTGAGGGATAGAAGGGCTTGGAATATGATATTACAGAGGTCAAAAGAGCTGGAATTAAAACCAAGAATCACCTACTCAGCAAAACTGAGTGTCATGTTTCAGGGGAAAAATATGGTAATTCAATGAAATAGAGAACTTTCAAGCATTGTTGATGAAAAAACCAGAGTTGAATGGAAAATTTGACATTCAGACACAAGAAGCAAGAGAAGCATGAGAAGGTAAACAGGGAAAAGAAATCATAAGGAATTTAACAAAGTCTAACTATTTACATTCCTACATGGAAAAACAATAATTGTAACTTATGAAACTTTTCTCAGTATGAGAATAGTTGAAGGGAATATGTGTGTGTGTGTATATATATATATATATATATACACACATACACACACAAACACACATACTTATACATATACATATGTGTATAGATGTATACATAAATACATATGTCTATGTAGGAGGGTATATGGGCATATGAATACATATTTGAGTGTGTGTATATATGTGTACAGGTATACATAAACAGAGGGCACAGGACCAGTTAAATAGGAAGGGATGATACGTAAAAGGTGAAATTGAGAGGTGAGAGAGGAATATAATGAGAGGAGATGGGGAGACACAGAATGGGGTAAATTATCCCATATAGAAGAGGCAAGAGAAAACTGTTACAATGGAGGGGAAGAACAGGAAGTCAAAAGGGAATGGGTCAACCTTACTCTCACTTGGCTTAGGGAGGAAATGACATATACACTAAATAGGATATCTTGCCCTGAAAGAGAGTAGGGGGGAAGGGGATGAGAGGGGAGATGATGGAGAGGAGGAAAGGTTGGGAGGGAGGGAAGTTGGAAGCACATACTTTTGAAAAGGGACAGGGTCAAAGTAGAGAATAGAAAAAGTGGGGAGGCTGGATAGGATGGAGGGAGAGTCAATCTTTCACAATATATCCACTATGGAAATGTTTTGCGCAGTTACACATATACAACCTATATTGAATTGCTTATCTTCCCAATAAGGGTGGGTGACAAGGGAGGAAGGGAAAGAATCTGGAATTCAAAGTTTTAAAATCAAATGTTAAAAAATTATTATTATTATTATCATTATTATTATTTTATATGCAACTGGGAAATGATATATACAGGCACTGGGGTAAAGAGATCCATCTTGCCCTACTAGAAAGTCAGAGTGGGCTTGAGGGAGGATATAGGAGACAGCAGATTGGGGGAGGGGGTATACAGTGGGATCACTGCTTTGGGGTGGTGGGTAGGGGAAAGACAGGGAGAATTTTGTAACAAAATCTTGTGGAAATGAATCATATAAACTAAAAATAAACATAAAATTTAATTTAAAAAAAGAGTACTTTGTGGATATATTGTTATTTTGTTTTTGTTTTTTGTTTTGTTTTCAGAGAACTGGTTATTTAACATTTATTATCAGGTCACTGCTTTTAATTGGCAATTTATATCTCTGTCTGATTTCCCCTCTACTAATTCAAAAGCAGAGAACATCTGAAATTAACTCAGGTCCACATATGTAGAAGTTCACCAAGATAATATACTCTAGAAAGAACCCTACTGAAGTAATGAAATATTTACCCAGGACAAAAATGAATACAACAAAAGGAAAAAAAAAACTGAGGGAAGGCACTAGCATTTAGGGGATAGGAGAAGTTTCTTGAAGAAGGTAAAATTTATCTGGAATTTGAAAAAGTCAGGGAAGAGAGGTGTAGAGATGAAAAAGGATTATATTCCAGATATGGGTGCCATTCTGTGAAAATAAAAAGTCAGGTGAATAAAGTTTTTGGGTAAGGAACAGCATGGAGATCAATGTCACTGATTCCCATAGTTTACGGTAGTTGAAGCATGGGGAAGATTTAAGACTGGAAAGGAAGGAGGGAGTCAGGTTATGAGGGACTTTGAATGCCATTGAAGATTTTATACTTGATTATTGAAGAATAGGGAGCCACTGAGGTTTATTGAATGAGGGGTGGGAGTAACATAATCAGATCAATGCTTTAAGAAGAGAAATTTGAAAACTTTATGGAAGATGAACTGGAGACTGTAAACAAAAGGACCAATCAAAAGCCTATGACAATATTGTCCAAGCACAAGATGATAAGCAACTGCACTGGCTAATGGTAAGTGTCAAAGAATAGAAGAGGGAATATAAGAGAAATCTGACAAGGGTAAAATTGTCAGTACTTAAGAACTAATTGGATATTGGGGTCAGCCGACTGAAGAGTAGAGGATGATACCTAGGTTGTAAGCCTGGGTGATTAGGATGATGGCAGCCCACTCAATAAAAGTAAGCAAGATTGGAAAAGAGGAAATTTCTAGGGGGAAATGTGAGTTCAATTTTGAACATGAGTTTAAGATGTCTATGGGACATCCAATTTGAGATGAGCAATAGACTTTTGAAGATGTAAATCTGAAGATTAAGAAAGTACAGTGCTAAATAAATTGATCTAAGAGTCATCAGCCTAGAGATGAAAACTGAATCCATTGGATCTGGGGAGATCACCAATGGAATACAGATGCAACATCTCCATGATCGGGAAAATTCACATAAAAATTTTGGCCCTCCCATTATATCAGAGAAGAAGTCTCAATTGTTATAGTATTAAAAGATAAAATATGGTGACATTATGCTCTGTTGTGTGTGTGTGTTTTATGTATTTCTGAGTTTCTAACTTTTTTCTGTGTCATCTGATGGCTTTTGCATGTCATCTATGGCTAACACAAAACTACCAAAAAATTCTTATTTTATTTCATAAGCCAGTCCATGAAATCTCAAAATTCCAATGGGGAAAGTCACAAGGTAGAAGGGATAACTAAAGCAAAAAGAAAAAAAAGAGAAATGTACCTAAGACAGAACCTGCAGAATTCCCAGAGTTAGCCAGCGTCACTTAGATAAAGATCCAGCAAGGGACACTTACAAATATTGGTCAGACAGGTAAGGAAAAAAGAAGAGTGTCATGGAAACTTATAATAATATTAAAGGAAAGATAGTAACAGTAAGAACGTTTTCTGAGAGATCAAGGATGAAGATTGAGAAAAAGTATACAAATTGGCAATTAAGAGATCATTGGAGACTTTGGAGAGAAGAGTTTGTGATGGAGTTCCAACTTCAGTAAATAAATAATTATTGAGGCAAAGACACATCTATTCCATTTCAGGGCCATTTTTCATCTCTAAATGTCTTTGGAATGGTCTACCTTAACTTGTATTTCTCACCATCTTACACCAAGCTTTCTCCTGGCTCTCCTTTTCCCAGCAGATACTTTTGTATTTTCATGAAGTTATTTTAATTATTTTTCCACTTTCCTTACATGTAAAATTTGGCAAATTAGGTGTTTTTACTCTGAGTCAGTGTATTATCCCTTGGCTACCATATCTCTAAGGTTGTTTACTGTCTATGTGAGTTCCTAGGTTCTTTTAGTAGCATTGTTACAGTGACCTTTATATTATTTAAGATTCTCTAAGACACAATGATAGTCAGATTCAATAGCTTTGTATTTTTTCTCCTTTTTATGACTAAGGGCCATTCATTTTTTTAACTTTTTTTCACAGGTCAACATAACCTAAGATTTCATTTTCTACTGTTATTCTGGTGGTGAATCTCTCCAAAGTTAGCTATTGGTTAGCAAACCTTTCCAAAGTTAGGATGGATTTTGAACAAAGGACGGGGCCATAAAGTCTTTCCAGATTGACAGAAACTGATAGAGCATCAGCTCTATAATAATAGTTTTCAAACTCACGATCACCTCTTTGTCACAATAAGGCATGAAATTTTTGAGCGAGAGGTGGAAGAATGTTTTTCAAATATTTGAAGCTCTATCCTATATTCATCTTGCATAACCTGGTCTTTGGTTTGGGTTTGGGGGGGATTAGAGACACGAAAGGAGAGACCAGTAGAATAAAATAGAAGGAATATATTTTGAAGAGAAGAGAAGGGAAAGGCATGTCCCAATCAAAGTCCAAGTGGCAGAAATAAGCTAAAAACTATTCAGTGTCTAACAAACCAGAAAGCACGCAACTCAGACCAGAATAAAAAAAAAAAAGAAAATATGATCAAGACAGCAAAAACTTATAAAATCACGTATTTGACAGCATTCTGTCGGTGACAATTTGCCTAATCCAGTCTGTCCCCTAGGCTCATCCTTTATGCTGAGTAATCTTGTAGGCCTCCTCCTTACAGTACAACATATCATCACTTGACTTAATATTGAAGTTATTCCTTTTCCTTGAACATGGGACAAAAGAGGAAAAAAATTCATTTGTGTGGTTTCAGAGAACAGTTAGGACTAGTGAGCAGAAAGAAGAGAAGGAAGTTTTAAATTAATATAAGGGAAAGAAATTCCTAAAAGTACTTTTTATGACTTACTCAACAATAGAACAATTGATTCAGGAATAACTATTAAGCTTCAAGTGGACAAGCCAAGATTGGATAATAATTTATAATACCATTCATTTTATAAGATGCTTTTTATGTGTAAATTACATCGTTTTATACATTTTCTGGTAGATTTCAGATGTGTAATCAAATTCAATGACTTCACATTGAATATATGAAACCCTATATGAATATCTATTGAATATATTATTGAAAAGACTCTTTTGCCTCACTGTGGACCTTGAACTAACTTTGATTTGTCTAAGGTTTTGCCAGCACAGGTATATCTCTAGGAGATCCTACCAAGTTGGAAGTTTCAAATGTGGGTCTATTGATAAAGTATATGGCAATGGTCTGTGCACTGGCCTAGTTATATTTAGAAACGCTCATCACTAGCTTGGCCACAAGATAACCAATTTTTCAGTTAGTCAATAAGTAGTAATTAAACACCTTTTATATGCCAGGCATTATACTAAATACCATGGATACACAAAATGGTAAAAGACAGTCCCTGGAACCCTCAAGGTGCTGAAAATCTAATGGAAGAGATCATAAATGAGCAAATATAGACAAACAAGCTATTTACAGGATAAATAGGAAATAATTAACAGAGGGAAGACACTAGAATTTAGAGGCATTAAGAAAAGCTTCCAGTAAAAGATGGGATTTTTATTGGGCCTAAAAGAGAGCTGGGAAGCCTGGAGTTGGAGATGAGGATAGAGAATATTATAGGCATAGAGGCAGCCAAGAGAGAAAAAGTATCTGGTTTGAGGAATAGAAAAGAGACCAGTGTCACTTCATCAAAAAGTATGTGATAGAGAGTAAAGGATACAAAATTCTAGAATATCTTCTACTACATTACATGGAACAGAGAGAGTGGGCATCTTTGTTTCATACCTGTGTTGAGCTTTATCAAAAGGTTTTTTCTGCATCTATTAATATAATCATGTGTTTTTGTTACCTTTATTTTTGATATAATCAATTACATTAATAGTTTTCCTTACGTTAAACCATCCCTGCTTTCCTAGTATAAATCCCTCTTCGACCTAATGTACAATCTTTATAATACATTCTTTTAATCTTTTAGCTAGGATTTCATTCAGGATTTTTATATCCATATTCATTAATATGATTGATCTATGATTTTTTTCTCTGTTTTTACTCTTTCTGGTTTAGGTAGAAATATCATATTTGTTTCATAAAAGGAGTTTCATAGGACAACTTTTTTGCCTAATATTCCAAATAATATTATCCAACATTGTATTGGAAATCCAATCAATAGCAATGAAGGGGAAAATAACTAGAAGGAACCACAACAGGAAATAAAGTAATAAAATCATTTTTTTTTGGAGGTGATATGATGATATACTTGGAAAATCCCAAAGACTCAACTAAAAAGTTAGCTGAAACAACTAGTTAATAATTTTAGCAAAGTAGCAGAATATAAAGTAAATCCACATAAATCATGAACATTCCTATATATCACCAACAAAATCCTGCAAGAAGAGATAGTAAGAGGTACCCCATTTAAAATAACTCCAGATAGTATAAAACTCCTGGGAATACACCTGCCACAGAAAACCCAAGAACTATATAAACAAAATTATTTTTTAAAACCTTATTATACAAATAAAATCAGATTTAAGTAACTGGAAAAAATATTAGTTATTCATGAGCATGCAGGGCCAACATAATAAAAATGAAAATTTTATCTAAAATGATTTATTTTTATTCAATGCCATCACAATTTAATTACTAAAAATATTTTACTGAGTTAGAAAAAAATAATAACAAAATTCATTTGGAAGAACAAAAGTTTAAGAATATCAAAGGAACTAATGGGAAAAAATGTAAAGGGAGGAAATTTAGCACGACCAAATATTAAACTATATTATAAGGTAGCAATTAGCAAAACTGTCTGGTACTGCCTAAGAAACAAAAGGTAGATCAGTGGAGCAGAGTAGAAGTAATTTGCAATAGATAATCATAATAAGCACATATTTGACAAGTGTAAAGACAAGTTTTGGGGAAAGGAATTCAAAATTTAGTAATTTTTTTGTGAAAGCTGGAAATCAATCTGGCAGAAATTAGGCATAGACCAATATCTTACACCATTTATCAAAATAATGTCAAAATGGATACATGACATAGATATAAAGAGAGATATTACAAGAAAATCTAAATGACATGGAACATATTACCTATCAAACTTATAGATAGGTGAATAATTCATGAAGAAATGAGATAGAGAGCAGCGTGAAGCATAAAATGAATAATATCAATTACATTAAATTAAAAAATGTACAAATAAAATAAATATAGCTAAGATCAGAAGGAAAACAGAAATTTGGGGAAAATTGTATAGATGACAAGTTTCTCAGATAAAGGTCTCATATTTCATATATAAAAAAACTTTGTCAAATCTATAAGTCATTCCCCCATTCATAAATGATTAAAGGCTAAGAACAGACAGCTTTACACTGAAGAAATCAAAACATTTATAATATGAAAAATGCTCTAAATCATTATACAAATTAAAACAAACTTGAAATCATTTTACATCTATCAGATTGACTAAAACGAGTGAAACAGAAAATGACAAATGTTGAAGGGGATATGGAAAAACTGGAACACATTCACTGTTGGTGGAAATGTGTACTGATCCAAACATTTTGGAGAGCTCTGTGGAATTATGCCCCAAAAGTTATGGAATTGCCTATACCCTTTAACACAGCAATATGACTATTTGGTCTATTTCCAAAGATGGTAAGAGAAAACAGGGAAAAAAACCTGTAGGGTCTAAAATATTTGTAGCAGTTCTCTTTGTGGTGACAAAGAACTGGAAGTTATGAGGATGACCATCAATTAGGTAATGGTTTAATACATTGTGTTATATAATTGTATTGGAATACTACTGATTTAAGAAATGATGAACTTGATGTTAGAAAAATATGGATAGACTTGCAGGAAATAATGGAGAGAGAAATAAGAAGAACTAAGATAACATTGTATACAGTAAGAGCAATAGTTTTAAGAGCAATTTTGAGTTATTTTCACTATCATAAATACCAAAATTAAGTACAAAGGACTTATGAAGGAAGATACAATCTGCATTCAGAGAAAGAAACAATAAATATAAGTATGTATAGAATGAATGTAAATATATATACATATTTTTGTCTAATGGTAGTCATCTTTAGAATGGAGGGAAGAAATGAAAATGTTATGTGATGATTTTAACATATATTTAAAAGGAATAGCAAGTTGTACCCAATATTTTTGCAGTTTAATGTCCAATCCTCTTTTTTCTATTCAACTATGTGATGGAAATGCTTATTTTATTTCTTAAAGTCCTAATAAAATTAATAATAATAATAAAATTACATGTAATGTAAGATCCTTGTGGGCAAAAACTTTTTCATTTTTATGTCTGTGACTATGGGACATGGCAGGGCACTTATCAGCAGATAATTAATAAATATGCATTGAAAGAGTCTAGTAAAGCATCTGTTATGTATAAGATACAATAAATATCTATTAAAAGGATATATTAAAGGGTTGCACATACCAGAAAATCACAGATCATAGACCTGGTGATACAAAGGAAATCAGAAGCCAGTTAGTACACCCCTCTTGTTTTTATAGATGAGTTAACAGGAGGCCTAGAGAGGGTAAGAAAATTTCCCAAGGTCACAAATAGGAAATGCCAGAGACTGGATTTCAAACCACATCTTTGACTCTGGAGTCAGTGTTCTTTCTGCTATAGCAAGTGTTGTTGGAGGTTGTCAATGTTGCCAGACTTTTTATAATTTTAGGTCCTCAACCATGATTAAAATTACTATTTTATTTGATACAAGCCATGAATTCTAAAACAATGTTGATAGACAATTTAATAAAATGTAATTAAGCCTTCTATCCCTTTTAACTTCCTATGCTGAAGAATGTAAATAAAAGATAATTATGAATGGGTGAATGATCTGTTGGATGCACCACATTAACACTAATGACTTGGCAGGGAGTATGGCAAAAGAGAGTTAATCAACCCTCTTACAGATATTTGGAAAGATGAAAACTGTCCCAGATAAAGACATATAGACATAGATATAATATCATTATATATCATATTATAATATTCATATATATGTCTGTGTGTATATAAAATCAGAAGAAAAATCAATGTCTGTTTCAACTCCAGCTAACCAAAGATATCGTGAAATGGAAATGATAGAATGTTTATGTCCAGTCTGATCAGTCACAGTCCTGTGGCCATGGTCTTCCAAAGAATGAGCCCAAGTCTCGGAATTAAAAGTAAGAAAGTAGATTTTCAGGAAGCTAGAGAGAGTAAAGGCCTTTGTGTTCAAATACTCTCTGCCACTTGACATATTACAACTCTATCTGGGAGGTTTTCAAAAGGCAAGGTGAGGTTATAGCTATGTTAAGATAGGTTTGGAAGTAAGGCCAGTATGAATTATATGAGGTGATTTGCTGAAGCCAGATTCCAACAGCCAATGACTCTCACCATCATTAAGATTATTATGTCTTCTATGTGAGCATTTCCATGCAGGAAATAGGCAAACATTACGTATTAGGGCTTTTATTGTTTCATTGATTTTGTTTTCATTGATTATCTTGACTTAAGACAGTGATGGAGGAAATGTCAATAATTCAGATTAAACTTCACAGTTTATCATGGATACATTTTTTTCCCCTAGAGAACCAGTTGTTAAACATTAACCAACACACTACTACTTGTGTGTGGTTTTTCTGTTTTATGTGGGTGCTGAAGCCAACCTCCTCCAAATTCCTAAGCAGATTTCTAAAATACTTGGCTACCTGTACATTATAACAATGCAGGTAAGTATAAAAATGAACAGAGAGGGGATCATTGAAGTGAGCACTTTTGGAATTTTGGAGGCACATTTTCAGCACTTCCAAAAAGTAAGGTGAGATTGTGATACCATATAGTCTCTTTCATGGTGTAATGGAACGATTGTTGAATTTAAAATCAAATGATATAGATTTAAACCTGACCTTTAATATTTGATACCTTTGATCTTAGGAAGTTATTTAACTTCTCTAGACCTCAGTTTCATTATCTTCAAAATAAGAGAGTTTCACTAGGTAACTCCAAAGATTCTTTCTGGTACAAAATCTATGATACTAAAACCTATTTAGTATAAGTAGGTCAAATTGTCTGCCACCCCTCAGAAAATGAAGAATTTTACATTTGTTAAAGTTAATGCATCATATATTGATAACAAATAGGAAAAAAGCTAAAAATTCATCTTCAATTTTCACCTTTTAGAGCAACAATCTTGTTACCATGACAACTTAGAAACACAGAATCATTCCTCAGAATGATGAACAACAACAACAACAAAAGAATAAAATAAAAATAAATTAGAACCTAACCTCCAAAAGCTGGTAAATAAATCCTTTAAAAGTAAAAAGAGAAATATGGGAAAGCATCAGCCCAGCAGGCAAATGAATAAAAAAGAGCAATTTATGATGTTATTGAAATGATGAAATGAAATGCATTGAAGATGTTCCGAATATCGTTTGAGGATTTTACTATTAGTACTGGAAAATATGATACTTTTAAAAAAGTACACAGTAATTCTTCTAATGTAAGATTTTTTTTATTTTACAAGTGTTAGCTTTAATGATCTTCAGATATACACACATACATACATATATACATATGTATATATATGTGTGTATACCATCCTGATTAATTTTTAGCAGAAACACACTGAAGGACATTGGCAAAATAAAATATTTTTTTAAAAGAAAGTTTAACTTGGTACATACAGGCTATGGTTTCAAAACAGACAAAAATGATAAAACAGAAAATTACTTGCACTTTCAAATAATGTAGAAATGGAAGGTTACACATCAGCCACCTCTTTCACTGATTATCTAGGTCTTCTAGTGCATGACTACTCCTCTCTCAATGTTTATCTTTATGTTTATGTAACATTTAGCTTACAAGTTTATGCCTAGAAGTATATACTTGGGGGTGGGTGGGTAGGATAAGGTTTGAATGTAAGAGAAAAAGATAGGAGAAAACAGCATTCACTCTAGCCCCTATTAGGCACTGGGTCATTCACCCACACATATCAATAGCTCATACAGGATTTCCTAAGTACATGAGACAGTTCTAATTTTTCTCTGCTAATTTTTCTTGAATTGCTTCACTCCAAATTAGTATACCACTGTATTGAAAGTTGGAAGAGTAGGACATTTGGCACTCTACTCTTGGAATTTCTGTATTGAGAGAAATTATTATTATTTTTTTTTTATTTTAAAATTCCAGAACCCTTGTGGATTTTAACCTGGGGTTGGAGAGTAGGGGGTAGGCAGAAAGGGGACTGGGAGCGAGGCATCCTCTTCCTTCCTGGGTATTTACTGGTCTCCTCAGCTCGGGGTGATTGCCATGCAGCAAAATGGACACACCATCTCTGGACGACTGCAAGGGTTCAGCTCCCCAGCTCACGATTCCAGCGCTTTCACGATAGCTTCATTGGCTTCTATCCGCATCTGAACCTCAGCCCGGGCTGCCTCATCTGATGCCCCTGACAAGTCTGAGTGCGCCTTTTCCAGGTTGGATCTGGAGGCCGCCAGGTCCAGCATGTCCAGAGCCACGGCTTCCTCTGCCAGCAGCTGCACAGAGGAATCGGCATTCACTGTGACAGAACCACTGCTCACAAAATACTTGGTGGTGGTGCCGTCCTCGGCGTGCACGGGCACCAAGCAGGGCTTCAGCACCTGAAGGGTGGGACGTGGGCAGCGAAGATCCCAAAGGCCCCACTCTGGGTTGGGACATCCACCTGCATCGGGGAGGCGAAGGTGAAGGACATCTGGCCGGCGGCGGGGGCGGCCTCGGCATAGCCGCGGGCCGGAGGGGCTTCAGGGGCCGGGACCCGGCCTTGGCTCAGCAGGTGGAGGCTGCAGCGGCAGAGCAGGGCGGTGGGCAGAACGGCAGCGGCGGCGGACAGGCCGGGTAGCGGGGAGAGAAATTATTAAAAAAAAAAAAAAAAGTATGACTCCTGTGTTTAAGGTATTACCTGGTACTCGTGCATTAGGTACTGACAATGGAGAAAAGATTAACTTTTTCAAATCTAGATTTACCTTTAGGACAATATACCATATATATTCCTTTTTCATCCCCCAGTTTTAAAACCTAATTATTTGAGAACAAATATTAATTGATTCAGGCTAATTGATGT
The DNA here is from genome assembly GCF_028583685.1 of Petaurus breviceps papuanus. Lineage (NCBI taxonomy): Eukaryota > Metazoa > Chordata > Mammalia > Diprotodontia > Petauridae > Petaurus > Petaurus breviceps. The sequence goes on from NW_027185712.1 coordinate 32,561,377, forward strand.
ACTAGTACTACAGGAATACAGGAAGATAGATATAGATACATATAGCTATATGTGTGTATGTGTATATATGTATATGTACACATATTTCCATATACAAGGCCTATGATTCCATTGGAATTAAGTACTGGTACATGTAGAATTTCATCCCACAAATATAGATAGTTATCTTTTCCACCTTCAAGAGTTAATTGAGAGATTAAATAAATTTCCCAGGATACTCTAACAAGTATCTACACTTTATTATATGCCTTTATTTAGCATGCACTTCTGTTAAGGATACCACCATCTTTATAGTCACCCAGGTTGAATTCAGTATTATCACTGACCAATCACTTTCCCACATCCCATGTATGAAATTAGCCACCAATGTCATTCATACCTCTATAAAATCTCATGCATCCACCATTTTCTTTGTAATAACATGGCCTATTTCAAGACATTGCCAACTCATTGGAATTATTGCAATGGTTTTCTAGTTTATTGACTTGTCTCAAGTCTCTCCTGCTTAAATTCATACTTTATGTAGCTGTCATAATGATTTTCCTAAAGTACAAGACTGATCATGTCACTCACATATTCAGTAAACATTAATGTTTCCTTAAAAATTTTTAGGGTCAAATATACATCCAAATGTTTGGTTACAAGTTGACCTCAAACCACCTTACCCTCTTTCATAAATAGTAGAGACCAGAAAAAAAAAATGACTTTACTCTTTCTCATGCTTCACACATACACACACACAGAGTTTGTATGTATATGCACATTTGTATGTATACATACAAATATATACATTATACACACATTCCTTCCTGTTGTTTCTAGCTAGACTGTTAGCAAGGAACTATACTATTTCAAGCTTTTTATGCACAGTGCCTACCTCAAGAGAGGCACTTAGCAAACTGGTTGATTGAATGTCCATTTATCCAATCAAACAACCAAAAATTTTAATGTTGAATTAGCTTTTTTCTTATTATGATCCTGAGGTTTTATAAGGCCTGAGAAAATTGTGGAATAAGTAAAATGAAATAAATTTGTGCTCTATACCTTTTTGTTGTTAAGTGATTTATAGTATTCTAACTCTTCACAATTTAGCCATTAAAGTATAAGATGTGTGGTAAATAATGAACTAGATTGCCACAACTCATAATTATTCTGGATAAATTGTAATTCAATAGCTGATAACCTTAAAGAGTTAATGCACTTTTCAACACAAAATCTTTACTAGGGAGTAATTGAAGGGTGAGGAAGGATCATATCTCTCTTCAACTGCTAATAGAATTTCAATTTCTTTTTGTAGAAAAATGTGAAATACTGCTTTTAACAACTTGATGCAAACAAGTGGAAAGAAAGGTATAGCCCCACCATCAAACAAAAGGCTCCCCCATTTGAGTTTCCATGTTAAATTATTATTGGCTGCCTGGGGAACCACAAAGAACTAAAATTTCTCTTTGCAAATGCTACTACCCAAATATGATCATTGAAGTACATCAGTGATATAAATAGTTGTTTTTTTTAAATATATCATATGATAGAATATTTAGGCCCAAATTGCAAATACCTCAGGTAAAAGTACAAGTACATATCATATAATACTCTATTCAACTGGCACAATCTGGAGCACTACTTATTATTTTTTTAAATTCATTTCACTTTTCCTTCACACCATGCTTCTTTATCAAGTCTTAATGAATGTGATCATTATCCTTTTTCCTTTTCCTCCTTTCTTTTCATTTGCCTTCCCATCCTTTCCTCTTTTCTTTCCCTTTCACCACTCAATCTCCTTTCCCTACTCCCACAGTCCTATCATTCAGTCTGTATCCTTTGACCTTTTTAACACAAATTATCTGGTGAGGCTTTCCATTGATTCTAAGCAACTGAAACCTTAATAATTTCCCTAGATATTATGTCTCCATCTTAACCAGAATTTCCTGATTTTTCTCCATGTTGTTCTTCACTCTCCTTTTACAAACTCAACATCATCAGTCCTTCTGCCTGGCCTGGAATTCCAACCCACCCAATCCCACTTCCAGAATGACCTTACACAGTGTATGCCACACTACAATGTCAATGGCATTTCACTGAAATCATGCACCTCTGACCCCTAGACATCTAATATATTTATTTCCCTGTATCTATGCAACTAACAACATATATATTTTAATAAGGCTGCTTCTCATACACCTATAGTCACTTTGGAGAAGGGAGTTGTTTAATCAGTTGGCAAATATTAACTGTCTACATTCTTCTAGGCATTTGTAATGGTAATGGTAATTTAAAGATCTTCCCTGCCCCTTAATAAGCCTAATGGAATTTGAAGACCTCCCTTGCTTTGAAAATAAACTCTGCCCCCTAATTAGTTGAATGTAATCATATGGACCCTGTAGTGAGAGGAGTTTGCTGAAGGGTGGAGCAGAGCCCATAGGAAGCTGGAAGTCAGAGCAAGCTAGATAGATGGTTGGGAGGAGAGGACACTTCCTAGGGAAACAGATAGACTTGTGAGTAAACATTGGTTTTGTGTTGGTTTGTGGGAAGGCTAAAGGATGCCTTGGCTCTATGTGCTATTGTGACATTAACTTTTTTGCTACTATGAAGGGGGGATCAGCTCACTGCTTTGGGGATTCAGTTTTCTAGTGTCTGAATAAATGTTTTGCTTCTGTCTTTTGTATAGAGAGTCTGTTATATTTTGCAATTGAGCACTATGCAGGTATATTTATCATGACTGTTGGTGCTGTGAGTATTACATTAGCACTATAACATTGAGAATACAAAGAGAAAATAATTCCTACCATCAGGGACATTCCATTCTAATTTCCTGCATTTTCAATTCTGTTTGCTATTGCTGAAGGGGTTCTACATCTATCCAAAGTAATGTTACAAAATCTCTTCAAGACAGAAGCTTCATCCCTTTTGATTTTCATATTTTATATCCCAACATGTAATAATGGTGGATTTATTGAAAAACAAAGTTGCATGAGGAGGCTAGATGTTACAGGGAACAAGAGGAATGAGTGACAGGACAAAATATTGTATCTAATCTTCCTCCTGACTGCCATTCTGTCTTTCTGTGCTCCCCAATCATCCCACTGCGATCCTTACCCTACCTCCCATGGTCAAATACCCCAGTACTCATATACAACAAATCTATAGATGAGCACTCAGCTCATTAACTTTCCAGCACAGTCTGGAATGCAAACAGAGGGACCAAGACAGAACACTGGGGATGCATCTTTATTGCCTTCAGTTATAATGCTCATCAGTAAGTAATCCTGTTGCTCTTTCACTTCCTTCTGTTGACACATAATTCTTTGATTAGTTGTTCTGCTGCAGGGAACATAGTGGCTTCAGAGGTGGGGGAATTCTCTCAGTAGTCACAGCTATGCCTGCATATAGATGGCATAAGAAGTCACCTACAAGATAGGATTTTAGGGCTGTTGAAGGCCTCTTAAGTTTCCTAAATATCTACATACAATCCTGATATTAGGTCTAACCCCCACCACTGGAACATCTCAAGTTTAAAACAAGGTCATTTTCTTTCTCCTTCTTTTCCTCATCATCGTCATTAACACAATCAAATATTTCCTGAGTGTATTGTTCATAAGAACCACTGCCAAAAATAGTTCCACAAGAGACCTGTCAAAAGTGGACGTTAGGATAGGCTCCACATTGGCAACCATTAATGCATTAACATGACTTTATTTATCAGATTAGCTAATCATGACCTAGAAGAAAACAGGGCTCTAAAGAAGAAAGACAAAGGACAGAAAAGTTTGACAAGGGAAAGAACTTGGGTTTCTTTAGCATTCTATTGTTGTTATTCAGACATGTTTGATTATTATTTATCGCAATTGGATTTTCTTGGCAAAGTGGACATGGAATGGTTTGCAATTTCCTTCTCCATGGAATGGAAATGAAGAAACTAAGAAAAACAAATTTCAGTGACTTCCCAGAGTCAGAAAGCTAGTAAGTGAATAAGGTGAGATTTGAACTCATGGAAATGAGTCTTCCTGACTCCAGACCCAGTGTTCTATTCTCTGAGTCACCTAGCTGCTCGCATTAGCAGTCTATACATAGCACAAAGCACCATGCATCCTAACAAGGTAAGCAATATTCCCACTGGGTCATATGCTCTCCTCACTTTGATGTGTGCTCCATAACATTACTAGAATGGTCTTATGTGGAGACCTAGTTAACTCACCCAATTAAATAAAAATTCTTTAGTTATTTCCCATTGCTGTCTTGAATAAAATTGAACAAATTAATAAATAAGTGGCACTGTACGGTACTTGGGATATATAGACAAAAGATGAGGCAGTGCTTGCTTTTCAGGAGCCCACATTTTGATATGGTGAGATAAGAAATATAGGGAAGTGGTGGGCAAGGAGGAATGTTTTAGTCTGGGGAGTCACAAAAATGGTGAGTGGAGTCATAGACCAATTGATCATCATGTTCTTTCCTAGAAAGGTCATATTGTTTTGAATTTGCTTGCAGTGGTGAGAAGCATATGCACAAATTGGGAGAATCTTGGTTTACCTACATAGGGTGAACTATATCCAATGAGGCAGACATGTAATCATGGTAGGAGATAAAGGACTTAATTGGAGGCAAAGTTTGAAGTGTTTCTATAGCATGGCAGGGAGTAGTCTGGCATTTCATGGCCCTCCAATATGTAGCACCACTTTACCATTCTCATCTTCTCCAGTTACTGCTATCCATGCCTCCCATGATCTCTGGATGATTTTCTTTCCCTATAACACTCCATGTACCCTTCCACTTCCATATTGCAAGAACAGAATACATCTTCTTATCTGCCTCTTTAATTCCTACCCATCCTTTAAAGCCCAACTCAAATGTCACCTAGTTGATGAAGGCTTCCCTGATCACTCCCTCCCACATACTCTCACAGTAGGTAATTCTCTTTTCCCTTCCTCTTAGTCTTCACATGGTACTTTGTGCGTATACATTGTTGCCTATTATACTTATTAATGGCACAAGAAAAATTTGGGTTCATGCACATTAGCACATTCATGCTAATATGACAGTATATGGAAGGTAAGTAATAATGGATATAATTGTGTAGGGAAAGGCACATGATTTTTAAAAGATAAATTTTTCTCTTTTTCTTTGGCATATAAGTAGAATTAAATTCTTACTTTTGCCTTTTTCTTTGGGAAAAGATGTTTCTTCTTCTCTTACTTCCTGTAAATGACTGCTCTTCCATCTCCCACTTATTTCTTCTGGTACTAAAGAATAGTCTCACACGATGTAATTGGCCATCAAACAGCCCTACAATTGTCCCAAGCTTGGCCATCCATAGCATAATGACGCTTTTGTACATCATAATGCTAAAGTGATCATGACACACTCTCTTCTTTTTGTTCACTCATGGGGAAACTGAAAGGCAAGGACAGAAAATGGGTGACGGGAAGATCAAGAGTTTGCAAATATGGGTTTATTAAAAGAAAAATGGATACCAAAATGTCAACATATTCCCTTAAGTCTTGGTATTCAATATTTCATAGTTTTATACTTTTAGAAGTCAAGTGTGTACATCTGGATCAGTCATACTTTAGTGTCTAAATATGAGAATTCATCTAAACATATGCTGAGCATTAGTACCACCCTTAGTTAGGACAGCGGTCCCTTCCCCCCAAAAATGTACCACTATCAAATCTGTAATAACAAAAGGCAAACATGGCATAGATAACAAAGTGAGATTAGTGCATCCTGATGTGTCAAAATGTTCGATGTAGTAGGGCCCTTAGCCCTCTGAAAGAAGCAGATATAATATTATCATATTAGCTAGCTAAGAGGAAGCATGGGATAATGGACAAAGAACCAGCCTTGAAACTAAAGAGAACTGGGCTCATGTCCAGCCCTGACAGTACTATGTGACCTTGAGTAGGTCACTTAAACTTATCTCTCAAGGGAACTCTCTGAAACTATAAATTGCAGAGAAGGTGCTGACTTGCACTGGTAGGAGTTCCACTCACCATAAGTCCTCACACTTATGCTAATTAAATCACAGATCCTCCAATATTTTTTAGCCAGCTGATACCTTGGACACATTTCAGAAGTAAGCAGAGAGGGGAAAGAGCATCTCAGCACAAAACACTGGGTATGAGGGACAGAGTGAAAAGACCAATATAGGGAAGACAGGCACTGACATTGGTGGGTTAGTCACTGGAGGAGTCAAAGCATAGGGAGAGACAGAGTAATTCCAAAGACAAATGCTGGCTGAACTTACCCATTCTCTATCCTTCCCCACTTCTTCAATCTTAGTGGAATCAATCATAGCTGTCTCTTGCCCAAGATCAAAAGATATTGCCGAAGAAAAAAGATAAATTGAAAAAACTTGCAAAGATTTTTGCTTTTTTATCTTCACCATCAACAATAGCAGAGCCACCACAGTGAGATCTAACATCATTGTCCAGAATGCTATTAAAGAGAAGATGGAAAATATCCCGAAGAAAATAAAAAACACTCCAAGAAGTTTCATTTGACCAAGTTCACATAAGGATGATCTATATAGCTATTATATCCTCTGCTATCAAAATTTTACATCCTTTATTCCTACTCAAATAGATATGTGTTCTAAAGGATATGAATATTCTCCTCTGTGATGCAGATCATCATCTACTCCTGCCTTAACACCTTGTGTGACTTTCTAAATTATTATCAAAGGAATCCATCCCACAAAATATGCTGGGGGCCTCCCTGCCATCTTTCCATTGCCATTGAGAGTCTACCATGGAGCACTTCAGTAATCCTAAGTAATACTTTTTATCAATTACAGCTGTCCAACATTGGAACATAGAGCCTTATTAAGTAGTAAATAACCCTTCACTGGAAGTATTAAAATAGAGGATGTATTAAAGCATTAAGTATTAAATTAAGATAAATTAAATTACATATTAAAGTATTAAAACTAGAGGATGATGGAAACAATATGTTTGGATTAGGGCTAAGTTTGGACCAGATAATCTTAAAGTGTCCCTTTCAACACTAAAATCTTATCAGAGTTTTACAAATTCTAATGTGCAAGATTCTAGAATTCTAATTATAAAATTAGAATTTGAAAATTCTAAGGGTAAATGATAAAAACGTATAAAATTCTAGTATTTTACAAATGTGGAAATTGAAGCCTAGGGACATAGTAAGTATGCATAACAATAAATGGGGGAATCTAAATTTCATAGCTCCTTAATCTATTCTGTTTCTACTATACTATATTGCATCCTCAATTCTAGTAACTTCAGGCACGTCCTAATCAAGGTGAGCAAGTTGGAATTAAAGCTTCTCCGATGCCAATCTTCCATCAGACCCAAACTAGAGGCTCATAGATGTCCAATTTGAAATGATCAGAGAAGCTATTCAGTCCTACCCTCTAATTTTGCAATCAAGGTAAACCCCACAGGGTTTAAATGGGGACACCCAAATAATAAATATAAGAGATTGGAATGGAACATATGTCCTCTGATGGTAGAGATGGTGTTCTTTCTGCTGTATCATGCCACCTATAGGGCAACGTCATTGTAGCCAATGGAGTAACCATTTTCTATTCTCCACACTGTCCCTTCAACTACACATTCTCTTTCCTCCTCAGTCTCCAGATACCCACCAAAAAATAATAACTTACTTCCTTTGAAAAACAGGGGGAATCTCTGACTTCTCAAAAAGGCAGGACCTCTCTAGGGAAGTGTAGGAGCAGATTCAAACCAGTTTGAAGAGCCAGTTGTTAAATTTCAGAGTACTTCAGAAAGCAGTAAATGCTACAAATCAGAGCTAGATGTATTGTTCTGCTAAATTGTCTAGTCTTAAGAAAGTGATGGGGTGAAAGATCAATAATACAGAATAAACTTAAAAGTTTGTCTTGTGTACCTTATTTTTTCCTCCAGAGAACAAGTGACTGAATATTTACCAGTATACCATTAACTTCCTCCCTCCTTACTCCCTATCCCCACTGGGGCCACTTCGAAAATAGCTGCTTCTTGAGAAATTCAATGCAATGCAAGTGAATTAGATTTTTAAAAAAGGAAGGCTGTGCAAAGTAACCAGTCTCACTTTCTCCTCTGGAATCACTTGGGTCCAGTGGCAAGATATAGATCACAATGATTAGAGCTGGTTTGGATGAAGTGGAAGAAAGACATTGACCTTTTCAAGCTAAGGTCTTTCCCCGGTCTCAGTTTGACTGAAGCAATGCCATTCAGTGATTAAGACCAGGTAAGAAATGAGGCAAAGAATGGCCCCTTTTCCTTAGTCAAAAAAAACAAAACAAAACAAAAGCAAATCTGGAAGGGGAAGATTTTCAGGGTTTCTGCACAAAACAGAAACAATTGGGAGATAAATAACAAAATCCTAGCATGTTTCCTGACAAAAAATTACTAATTCATATTGAGAATTCCTCTGACTGCTTGAGGAAGATTTTAAATTAAATTTTTGTTTTTTTTTTCTTATAGGATTCCTGGATCAGTTGAAAACTCAACAACAGCAAGTAGTCTTACACTGTTCATTTATAGTCTTGTGAAATGTTGGCATGATGCAGAAGATAACAAACATTCTAATAAATAAGCTTGGTAGTTCTTTGGTTTATTTTTATGTTTTAAACTTAAATACTACTAAGTTTTAGGTGACATTTGTGGTCAATCCAAGACCTTTTCACAGTTTTACACCAGTGATAATGAGTCTTTTCATTTTGGACTGAAAAAATAAAAACCAAATGAATTATAGGGTGTGAATGCAAAAGAGTAACTAGGTAAAAAGGGTAAGATGAGTCTAGTGGATTTTCCATATTTGTTTTGCAACAATTTACTGATTCATATTTGGGAAGAAGGTGTTTACAATGTCAAGCCCAACTGCAGTAGAAATAACCCTTACTTGTAATTCAGAAGACTGGGGGTTCAATTCTGAAACTACCATTAACTCATTTGACTATTGTGATTCTAATTTTTTTTCAAAAATTTGCATTAACAAGGAATTCTGTCAGAGGATCTCAAATGTCCATTCTCAATCTAAAATTCGGATTCAATCCTTATCTTGTCATTCTTTTTATCACCTTTTGCTATGTTAATGGTTTTGTTACCTATTACAAAATGTATAATCTTCAGGTTAATCAATGTGTGGGTATGTATGTCTATATGTATGTATTTATGTACATAGTTATGTGTGTGCTTATATACATATACATATATATACATGTAGACAGAGATAGATAGATAGATGATAGATGATAGATAGATAGATAGATAGATAGATAGATAGATAGATAGATAGATAGAGGAGAAAGATGTAATAATAATGGGATAGGAATTTCATTGTGATTTCATTGATCTACAGATCTCCACAATGAGGAAACTTCTTCTTTATACCTTCTTTAGTACTTATAATCTTAGAGAGTAGCCTAGAGAACTCAGAGGCTAAGTGAATTGCCCAGGGTCACACAGTCAGTATGTTTTATTGGGAGGAACTAAACTCCTCCAAAATCTTCACTGGCTTCCTGCTGAATTAAGCATAAATTCGTTCTTAAAAAGAAAAAAAAAACCTGTGAAATTCATCAGTAGACCAAGAAGCTGTTATTTTCTTGTTGTGCACTGATTCAAATTGCAACCTATGCCTTATTAGGTAACTCTTAGATTGTATCCAGAAATTTAGAAAAATTAAATGACTTGCCCAAGGTCACCCAGCTAGTAAAGGTAAGAGGCAGAATTCTAATCCAGGCCAGCATTCTATCCGCTATGCTATATCCTCTGAATAACAACAATAATAAAAATTATAGCATTTATTTTTCTACTTTAAGGTGTTCAGAGAACCCTGTGACATAGGTGCTATTGTTACCACCATTTTACAGATGAAGAGACTGATATAGACAGAAGCTAAGAAGTGACTTACCTAGGGTATCACAGCTAGGTCTGCTACTCTGCCTGATTTAAACTCCAAGGAACAAGATGCCCCTCACCACCAAACTGCAAACTCAAGACATGGTTGACAGCCCCTCCCACAGCTTCCTCTCCCCTCTGATTGGAGGGCTGGGGGGGGGGTGGTAGCATACTAAACTCCTAATACCTTCCTTTTTAGGGTGCAGAAACTAGGCTAATGCTTACTCTGTTTGACATCTATGTGCTGCCTGGTTTCAACTGCACCAAATAAGATGCCCCTTGGCTTCCCCCCTTTCTTCCCTGCTTTTGGGTGTTGCCCCCCTACCTTAAATTGTGAGTTCGAAGAGCACAACTCCAATGGGCCGGCCATGTTGTTTGAATGCAAAATGTACATTTGTCAAAGAGACTTTTATGGAGAACTCACACAGGGCAAGCATTCACATGACAATCTCTAGGTCTCGAACTTTGGAATTGTTTGTGTGACATGGGAGACACTGGCACAGGACCACTCAGTATGGTGTGCCCACATCAGAGAAGGTGCTGTGCTCTATGAGCAAAGCAAAACCGAAACAGCTCAAGGGATATGCTGGATGGGCAAAATTAGGGAATCCACCCCATATGTTCACACGGACTATTTGTGCCGGACAGTCACAGAGCTACAGAGATACCAGCTACCTCTCACCAAGGAAAATTCTTGTTAGCCTGTAGTCCCTCTCTGCCTTCATTCACCCTACCCTGCAAGACTCCCCCCCACCCCATCAGGAGAAACCCTTTACTACAATCTCTTTCCCTATGCTTTATAGGAAATAGTAAGATCTGGAAATTTCCTCAAATTCAAGCCTGAGAGCTGATAATGGGCCTTGGAAACAATCACAGACTTCCCGCACTGGGTCCCTCTAGCGTTTAAAATCAGTAGAGAGCTAATTTCCAGCATATCCATCCAATATCCCTAAATAACAGAACCCTTCAACTGGCTCACTGAAGGACCCTGAGTAATCACTGGCCACTAACTTAATGTATAATTTATGACATTCATTTTAACAAAATATAAACACTTAGGTATCCCCCCCCCTTTTCACTACAACATTTGGCAGCTACTTCACCCCATGGATAATGAAAGTCATGGGGTGGGGGGGCAGGTTAACTCTACTGGGTTCAAGGTTATATCACTAGTGGATTAGGCTCTTAATTTTCATGGTCTCTGGGAGATATTGAATAGTTATATAATCACAGCCAATAAATTTTGAAGAGCAGGTGATCCTGGTTTCAAAGAAGTCTGAGCCTTGGAGGCATGAATTAGAAGTCTTAGGGGTGGTCAGGTGGCTCAGCGACTAAGAGCACCAGCTCCAGTGTCAGGATGACCTGGGGATCGAATCCGGGCTCCAATACTTAGCACCACACCCAGAAATAATTGGCCGTGTAACCTTTAGCAAGTTACTTAACCCCGATTAATTAAAAAAAAAAAAAGAAGTCTTGTGTTTTCACTCCCCTCCACCATTAATCATACTACTTTTTTTTTTTTTTGCCTGTTTGGAGGGCAATTGGGATTAAGTAACTTGCCCAAGGTTACATGGCTAGTTTTTTTTGTGTGTATGGGTGTTGTTTGAGGCCGCAACCGAACTCAGGTCCTCCTGACTCCAAGGCCAGTGCTTTAATTCACTGTGCCACCTAGCCGCCCCTCATAGTACTACTATTACCATTATTATTATTATAGACACTACTAATAGTACTACTAAAGCTAGACATTAGAATTGGAATGGATACCATGGTAGAAATCTGGTACACAGGGGCTGACCTAGACTTAGAACCAGTACCCAAGTATAAAATGGGGTCCAAATCAGGTCTCTCCTGACATGTACATTGGTGGCGTAAAAGGTGCCCAGCCTACTTTATGCTAAAGGAAGTTGATCCAAAAGGCCTGAAAGGTGGAGCTAAAAGTAGATACCTATCATAGGATCACAGACCATTGAAATCAAATTATGGGAATAGCTGTAACCAATTAATGTCCTTACCCGATGGATGCAGTTACAGAAAATAAAGGACAGCTAATGTGATGTTTAATTAACAATAAAGAAACATCTATATTCTATGTTGCCTTATGAAATCTGAAGCAGAGCCATGGAGAGCAATTCCTAAGCCAGTGACCAGAATGGGAGAGACCAGAGGGTGGGAGGTTCTCTTCTGGGCAGCACAGTAGATAAAAAATTAGATCTGCATATACTTACTAGTTGTTTGACCCTGAGCAAGTCACTTAAACTCTGTCTGCCTTAGATAACTCTGTCTGCCTTAGATTCCTTATCTGTAAAATGGTAAGAATAATAATACCTACCTCCCATGTAGGGTTCTGTGAGGATGAGTTTTTTTTAGCGCAGGGACTGGTATATAGTAAGCCCTTAATAAATTCTTGTTTCCTAGACGCAACTAGATGGTGCAGTAAAAATAGAGTACTGGCTCTGGAATCACGAGAACTTGAGCTCAAATCCAGCCTCAGACACTTGACACACTTATTAACTGTGTAACCTTGGGCAAGTCACGTATCCCCAATTGCCTTGCCTTCCCCTCCAAAAAATTAAATTAAAACATTCTTGTTTCCTTTATTCTTTTTTCCCAGGAAGAAAGATAGGAAGCAAAGACACATAATGCACAAAGCTGTTCCTCCCCTTTATTGCTTGCAGTTCTGGTGAGTTTGGCCTTTCAGGATCCAGAGGACTGCTGGAGCCAGCTGACAGGCTCCAAAAGGGAAATTGTTAATTTTCAGTGAGAATATTTAAATCACTGGAAATCAGAAAAAAAAGAAAACTAAATTAGAGTTTGATTTAGATTTGTTGATTGTCTAGACATAAGAAAAGGCAGAGAAAATGTTATAATGCAGATTAAACTTAAAATCGTATCATAAGTTATTTTATTTTCCAGACAGCTATCACCACAATCCTGGGCATGACCATTTTCCAGCCAACTGGTCTTCCTACTTCTCTAAAGGAGAAACATTTTCATACTGAGGGGGCCATAGGACTCAGCCACATCATTACTTTAGTAAAATGCCTCAGTAGAGTAAACAACTTTAGTTTACTACCTCATCTACCTCTTACTTTCTTACTATATCACGTGGGGGCAAAAGGGAGAGAGATCAATTGACCATAGATCAATTATGCCTAAAATGGAAGAACTGGAAAGGACCTCTCAGGGTATCTCATCCCAATCCCCAACCTACCCCAATCCTTCAGCATGAATTCTAATTTACAGCTTGTTATGCCAGGGCCTTGAGGAATAGAACTTCACTGGAGCAGATCTGTACCTTTGTCCTCTGTTTTATTCACTTTTCCTAACTTTGGAGAGACAGCATAAATCTATGACACCAAGGAGCTTTTCAGCAGTGGGGAAGCTAACAAACAACAACTCTAATTACATTGAATATAATTTTAAATGTTACCAAGTGGAGCAAATCAAGATGTTGCAAGTAGTCATAAATTACCTTTTGATTAGACCCAACCTGAAGAATTTTTCTGCAAGTTGGAGTTTAGTTGCCTGGTTTAAGGCTTTGGGGGCTGTATCCCTCATTGCCCACACTGCTTACACCATCCATCTTAGGTGACAGGCATGGTATTATTCCCATGTCAGAGAGTGTTTTAGCATTTTAGGAGGCATTTTCTGAGCTCCAACAACAGTACTGTCATAAATGTCACTTCCTATTTTCTCTGCATGAGCTCGTTATTATGATGACAGAAGTTTCACCTTGAAGAGCAAAGGAAAAAAATCCACACATTACAAAACAATGAATAAGACACATACACATGGCTAGATGGCCATAGACCAAATGAGGCTGTTTTCTAAACTAACTATATGACAGACCCAGTGGGGTGAATGTGTCAGATTTTAGACAGGTAGAACATGAAAACTGTCAAGTGTGTGAAGCAAAGTGGTCCCAGAACCTCTTCCCTTCAGCATGGTTACCATTTAAAGCCAATGGATAAGAAAGAGGACCATCAAGTGAGGGGCTAAGGTCACATCCATGCAAATGATGCACCCACAGAGAGGTGAGCAATGTATCCTCTTTGCATTTGATCCCTAGAAAGAAGCTTCCCACATTGACTAAAAATGACTGAATGTAAATTTGGATATTTCCAATAATGCTTCAGAAGAATAGAAAGGAATATATTTGTATAAATGCTGTATAAAATATTCTAAATTCAGTAGACCACTATGAAACTGCCATAATAATGATATAATGCTCCTCTGAAGAACACAATAGCAGACAAACATAATTCCTATCATACCAACCCTGCCCTCCCCTCCCACTTGCAAAGCAGAATGGCAAAAAACCTTCATTCCACTAATCTAGTAGTTCACATTCTTTACTCTTAATATATAGGACACTCTGTAGATGAGTGTATTAATGAAAGATTTGGTGAGTATCACAATATTTGCTGTTTTGTACTGTGCTTTCCCTTTTTAGTAGTATTTTACTGAGACTTCATAGCTTACACACATATACACATATAATCAAGGGTTACACTGGAAAAATTTTTTTAACAATTGGCTTTGTGGAAGGAAAAGGTTCAAATAACATACTTTTAAAGCTTAATCTGCATTATTAATATTTTCTCCATTACTTTTTTAAGCCTAGACAATTGATGAAACAAATCAAGCCCAAATTTGTAGCATTTGCTGATTTTTGAAGTGCAAATATCCACACTGAAAATTTAAGAATTGGTTTTCAGAAGCCAGATCAAACTGGCTCCAGTATACCTTTGCATATAATCAAATACAGCGAAGGCTGCATTAGTGAGAATAAATAATGACAATAAATTTAAGTGAGTTAGGACCCCCAAATGCCAGTTAAGGTTCATATTCTATGTCAAATTGATTTTGCATACTTTGCAGGCTATTCAACAGTGAATGATATTACAGATGTGAAACGATGATCTCACCTTTTACAAGTTTCGGAAGGAAATATGCAAATGTGTAGGTTTTGCCTAGTAGAAATAAGGGTTTATGCATTTATTTGCCTATTTTTTTCTTTTAATGGTGGAACAAAAGATCATACTCTCTTTAACCTTCTTCATTACAAACAAAATGCCCCTTTATGTAAGAAAAATAATTTCCTTTTATTTTTTTCACTAAAGATAGAACAGTTTAAAAAAAACGTTTTGATCTGAGCAAGTAAAATTTCTACTGTAGAACTGAACATTTCTAGAGCTGGAGAATTAGTTCAAAGAAGAATTAAAGTGGACATTTGCATATTTCATGCCATGTGACCTAAACAAACAGCTCACATAAATATAACAAAATATAATTAAGTAAAACAATGATCAATATATACTTTCATCAAAGCAGGGACATGGTGTAGTGTATATAGCACTGGGCTTGGAATCAGGAAGATTCATCTTCATAATTCAAATCTGACCTCAGACACTTACTGGTTGTGTGACCTTAGGCAACTCATTTCATCCTGTTTGCCTCAGTTTCCTCATTTGTAAAATGATCTAGGCAAATCATTCCAGTATCTTTGCCAAGGAAACCCCAAATGGGGTCACAAAGAGTTGGACATGACAAAAACAACTGAACAACAACAAAAATTTGAAGTAGGATAAAGTGTTGGGGTATTACAACCTGATTTTGAGCTTCCTTCATTTAGGTGAATTGATAAATCTTTTTGTGATATGAGAAAACAAAATCATACCCAGAATATAAATCATTCTTTTGCAGACTCATTCGAATGAACTAGTATGCAGTATGAGTAATATATCCTCACTTCAATGATGCAAATTTTTATAACACATTGTTTAGAAGTTTACAACATTGCTGACTTATTGAGAACAGTATAAATTGAATGAATTTGGTGTGTGCTGTTTCCATAGAAACATACTATGTATATCATATTGCAATATTGTTGGACATGGCCCAATTAGATAGTGTGTTGATGATGCCTTTTGAAAAATCAAATGAATCCTGAAAAAGCAAACAAAAAAGACAAAAAAAATAGTATTCAGAAAAAAAGAGCTTCCTTCACCTCCGCATTCACGGGATGAAGGGATTCTGTTAAGAAAAGGTGAGCTGAATTATGATAGACTTCCATCTTTTATTGTTTTGGAACTAGTTGTGACTCAAAGTGATTGGGTCTTGCTAGCTCATAAATATAAGTGCTACTGATTAGTGAACAGTTAGATTTCTCATAAGGGCACAACTGTCTCATCTTCTAAAGGAGACCTAGTGTTATTGGCACGTGCCTCTCTGGAGGCCATTAATCATGTCCCCCAGTCCCTCAGAAGCAAATGAAGAAAAAAAATGACATATGCAGGCAAGAGGGAATGTCAGAGACTGAATCTTTGTGCTTTGCCTTTTAATTCCAGTGAGAGCTTAAGCTTTACACAATAAATAATATTAGGGACATCACCTTTGAAAGGGACTGAGTAAACCATTAAACTGTCTTACTTCTCACCTTAAGGCTGTTCTTTGTGTGTGTGAGTGTGTGTGTGTTTGTGTGTGTGTGTGTTTTAATATATATTCCTCTTCGTTATTTCAAGTCAGACTCTTAAAAACTTTTATTGCAGACTGTGGTTAAATGTGACAGGAATTTTTCAAGGAGAAACTGACTGTACATCTGTGTTCTATGGACCTGAAAATAAATACCTGTCCAGGAATAGCCTGTTGTGTAAAATTTCCTCTTTTCTCCTTGACAGAAGACCATATAGCATTTCACTTATGAATTTAAAAAAAGAAAGGAAAAAAATACAGACATGCCAACCAAAGGTATTATTTTGCTAAAGAATTTTTTCACATTGTTTTAAATTAATACCCTAAAAGAATTTGTTTAATGTCCTATTTAAGGCAATTTAGTCTCAAAGGAAAACCTCATATTCATTAATAATACTGATTCCATGCTTTTAATCCTGCTAAAATAAAAAAAATACATCCATGGAAACATTAAAAAGTCACCGGTAGTGACCTTATATTTATACATATATTTAATAGCCAACTCTATATGTATGAATATATTTAATAGTAAAATATGAAATATAGCATTATAAATTATTTTTCAGTGTTACCTGCAAATATATGCATGTTTAGAGTATGATTATTTTAGTACTATTAAAAACACAGAAAATAATATTCTACAATATTAGACTGCTCCATGAGAGCAGGGACTTTTTTTTTACCTTTCTAAAATTTTTATTTATTTATTCATTTAATCACTTATTTGTTTATTTATTTTGTATTCCCAGCAACTAGCAAAGTCACTAGCACATAGGGGCAAGTAGGTGGTGAAATAGAACACTGGGGCTGGAGTCATGGAGACTCCTCTTCCTCAGTTCAAATCTAGCCTGAGACACTTGCTAGCTGTGTGACCCTGGGCAAGTCACTTAAGTCTGCTTCAGTTCCTCTTCTGTAAAATGAGCTGAAGAAAGAAAAGGCAACTACTCCAGTATCCTTGCCAAGAAAACCTTACATGAGATCACAGAGAATCAGATGTGACTGAAAAAAATGACTCAACAACAACAAAATGAATGCTTATTGTTTGAATGGATAGTATAATATTTAAAAACTTACACATCTGAACCCAATTCTGCTAGCTCTTGTTTTATATTTAGACAAAACCATAATATTCTATTGTATTATTATTATGAGGTATTCTCTACATGTTGGACATACACTTTGTTTCTGGATTTTTTCTATTAAAATAGGGAAGCTGTGAACATTTTTGTGCAGCCAAGTTCCTTTCCTCCCCTCTCCTGGTTTTTTTATGATATGCTTGAATAAAGTCTATCACTAGAAATGCATGCTCATGAGGTATCAGTTTTATGATTGCCTGCATATTGCCATATTGCTTTCCAAAATATTTACACTGGTCTGCAGCATCACCAAAAATATATGTGCTTCTCTTTACCCACAATGCAGCAACACTGAATTTGTATGGTTTTTATTTTTTGCCATCTTAGAATGCTTAAGGTAGCATCTTAATTTGCTTTTCTCTTATTAGGGAATTTGAACATCTTCTCTAGTGCTTAATTGTTTACATTTCCTCCTTTATAAAATTGTTTGCTCATGTGCTTTATACCTTGTTCCAGTTGGGTGTGTATCTTTAAAAAATTTTAGAGCCTTATTTTTATCCTGTTTCTTCTTTTTTTAATATTATTATTGTTCTTTCAGACCATTTTGGAAGTCATTTAGTTATATTTTCAGGGAATCTTGGGGTAGTTGCTATAGTATTTTTAATTTTATCAGGGCTTTTTGGATACTTTTTCCACTTCATAATATTCATCTTAGTCTCTACTTTGTTTTTTTTTCCTTCATTTTTCTTTTATTATCAATTCCTGTGTTGGTTTTTCTTTGAAGTTTTTCTTGTGTTAAGTTCTTTCCCACCCATTATTTTTCTTATTGCCATTTTAGTTGCAATTTTTTTACTCTATTTGGCACATATGACTGACTATTGCTTCTTAATTTCCTTTCCCGGATCATCAATTCCATGCCCTCTCATGATGTGAAAACAAAAAAGCTCTTGCCTAGGTTCTCTCCTCTCCTCTCCCTTTACACTCTCTTGCTTAAATTTTCATCTTACCCCATCATGGATTTCTTGAGATTCTCCCCCTATGTTTATATTCCTTGAAATAGTCTTGCTTTGCAAAGTTTCTTCCTTTCTTTGCCTTCTGAACACATATATTCCCAAATTTCTAAGACTTTTCCCAAAAAATTCCTTTTGAAGGAGCATCTAGGACTCCAGGGAGTGAGGAGGAAACAGAAAGTGGAAGCTCTTTGTATATTTGGTAACCAGGTGGAAAAGTGGATAGAGTGAGTGTTGGACCTGGAGTATCAGATACTTACTAGCTCTGTGACCTTGGGTAAGGGATCATTCTTAATTTCGATTTTTTTATCTACAAAATGGGGATAATAATAGCACCTACCTCTCAAGACAATTGTGAGGAAGAAATGAAATAATATTTATAAAATGTTTAAATGAAGTCAATAAAGCATAAAAAGCTTTGCATAATATTATTATTACTACCTGAGAAAGTTTTTTTTTGGAGGGGGGAGGGCAGGGCAATTGGGGTTAAGTAACTTGCTCAAGGTCACATGGCTAGTAAGTGTGTCAAGTGTCTGAGGTGGGATTTGAACTCAGGTCCTCCTGACTCCAGGGCTTATGCTCTATTCACTGCACCACCTAGACACCCCCAGCTGAGAAAGTCTTATGTTGCTATCTTTATTTTTCATATATGAGGATATTGAGCCTCAGGGAGGTTAAATGACATGTATAGTTCAATCTAGGAAGTCATATCATAAATAAATAAAGCCAAATTGCACTCACCAAAATAAATGAACCAGTTCCATTCTATATCTACCCTATTCCATTTTTATCATCCTTGTTTACATATTTGCTTAACTCATATCCCTCAGTAATTTCATTGCCATCATTAGTGCAAATTAGCATGTTTCTACTGTGCTGTATACAGATTTATTCATCTCTATAATTCCAGGAAATACTTTAAAAACATCTAGTGATATATCAGCCAAGTTGGCATTAATATTTTTTTCTGAAATAATTTTATACCATTTCTGGCATGGTATCATATTCCTATATGTATTCAAATAAAGGAGATTTACCATCATCAGATGATAACACAAAATGGAACATAGTACTACATTTTGTTGTGGTTGGTGTTCAGTCATTTCAGCCATGTCCAACACTGTAACCCCATTTGAGATTTTCTTGGCAAAGATAATGGAGTGCTTTGCCATTTCTTTCTCCAGCTTATTTGACAGATGAGGAAACTGAGGCAAACATGTTTAACTGACTTGCCCAGGGTCATACAGGTGAGTGTCTGAGGAAAATTTCGAAATCAGTAAGATAAGTCTGGTTTGGCACTTTATCTACTGGTCCATCTAGCTGCCTCTTGTATTGAATAGTCAAAATCAAAAAGCAATATAGGAAAAACTTCATATGTGTTCATTTATGTCCCATACATCTTGACATTGCTATTTTTGTCTAGGTTGTTCTTTAGTTTTCAGTATTACACCTCTGGGATATAAAGTGTTAAGGGGTTTCTCTATATATCATTCATATGTAAAGGAAATAGTAAAGTTAAATGGTTTTAATAATCCTATAAATAAGTATGGCATCTTTGGTATGATTTCAGGAGCACTGAGGAATTTGTGATCAACCAAAGGTTGAATTTGGAGTCAGAGTATCTAAGTTCAAATTATCACTCTGACACCTACAACCTATGCAGCCATAGCCAAGTGACTTCATCTTCCTAGCACTGTTTGCCAAAGGTCCCTTCCAACTTGGAAGCTTTGATCATTTTATCAATATCTACTAAAATAATAGCAGGTCCTGAGGTTAAAGTTCTTTTTATTGTTCAATATTTCAGTGAACTCATTATCTCATAAAATGTAGGTAAGTGCTCCAGTTGCACAGATTGGATCACCCAAATAGAAATGTGGATCAGGAATAATAAATAAGAGATCTACTAAACACCAAATAATGTCACAAAAATTAAATTGATTACAATTTAACAAATAGGAAATGAAAACCGGGAGTCATTATTACATCAGAATATGGAAGTCATTTATGAATCAATATATGGCCATCAACTTAGAGTAAAGATCAACATTAGTATAAAAGAAGAATATTTAAAAGTGAGAAAAAAGATGTGGTATACAATTAAAGCAATTTCATTCTGACCTATTTAAATAAACCATTGATAGGAAATCTGTTATGGATGGTAAAACGGACAAAGACATATATTACAATCATTGTATATAGAAATTTAATCAATGGCAAGTAATCTCCAAAACAAATATACCAAAAAATACTTTAATCAGAAAAATACTTGCCTTAATTGCCAAGCACTATTATATGGCAGCCATGGGAAATAACGATTTAAAATATAAAATTGCTTGTAAATTCTTAAAAAGCAGAATGATGGAAGATTATCAACAATATCACCTAATGAAACAGAGAGGTATTAGACAGTTAAACTAGTTTAAAGAAACATTGACCAGAGATCTAAGCATAGTTACATCAAAGACATTAAGGGATGCAGACAATAGAACAATAAACAGAAAAATGGAAAATGGTTTGCAGATATTTTTATAACAGACTTTGTTTGCTCTCACAGACAATAGAGTTACCACAATGAGATTCTAACATCATTGTGCAGGATATTCTTATAAAGAAGTTAAAAATGACACCAAATAAAACAAAAACAGGAAAAACAGCTGGACTAGCCCAAGTTCACATGAAGGAGATCCATACTAGGCCATGATAATTGTGAGGTCATTGATGTTCCAACTAGCTAATAGTTAACTTGCCTGAAGGAGGGAATGAAACCAAAGGTGTGGAGAAAAAATCATAAGCTTTATTATGTAATTATCAGTCCCCAAATCATAAAATATTAACAGCTGTTTGGCCTATTTATTTGGCCTATTCAACTGACTCACTGTATTTTCTTCCCTCATATAATTTAAAGCACCAATGCATCTGTTATCGATCAGTGTTGATATTCTCACCAGTGGTGCGGACATACTGTTCCTATCCTCTCATTCAAAAGTTCTCTCTCTTTCAATATTAAAAGAAAATTAATTTTCATATAAAGTTTTGAGTTCAAATTCTAATCCACCCTCCCTACCCTGAGAGAGTAAGCAATCATATATAACTTCTATCTGTGCAATTATGTAAAAGGATTTCCATAATAGTCATTTTGTATTTGCCTATTTTCCATCTATATAAGATTTTTATGAAAATCAGACTTGTATTAAGAGTATCTTCAATGAGGGCATTATTAGAGAAAACTTAACAGACTTTTGTAAACAATACTTCAAAGTAGACCACAGACCTCATCTTTACTATCATACAATTGGTTACTGTCAGAGAGAACATGCATACATGGATACATACATATATAGACAAACATATGCAGAGCTACTAATTTCTTCTACAGGTGACATGATTGGTCTTCATCAGTCTACTATCTTCTACTCTCCATTGGAGGTGTGGTCTACATTGGCCACCTCCAGGCACATCATGCCTTCTGGAGCTTCTCTATACTGCTAGTTTTGAGTCTCAGCTGAAGTTCTTGGCTAGAGTGCTACCACTTCCTTGAGAGAAAGAATTGGCAGATGCTCAGAATTAGGTGGGAGGAGGAGAGTGGACTAGTTTGCTTTTGAGAAATTATAAACTTCCCCTAAGTTTCTCCTGAAAACAAAGTCTCACCTTATTAATACCAATATTCTACCAGTGATATTATAGAGCCATGAGTTATTATATAACACAATGTCCAAAGAATTAAAAATGTGTAACACATTTTAAATATTGCCCTCATGCAGAGGGAATGATGGATATAAGCTGTCTGCAACTTAAAACAAGAAAAGAACTTCAAAGAAGAAAAAGAGCAAAAGATATCATTAAGTGTGATTGCAGTGGAGTTGTAGTGGAAAGACTGTGAGCCAGGCAGTGACCTCATTACCTTTGAGAAGCAGGAAGGGAGGGAGGGAGGGAGGGAGAGAGGGGGGGAGGGAGGGGGGGGGGGAGGGAGGGGGGGAGAAAGAGGGAGGGAGGGAGAGAAGGAGAGAGGGAGGAAAAAGGAGAGGGAGAGAGGAAGAGAGGGAGGGAGAGAGGGAGAGAGGAAGAGAGAGAGACAGAGAGAGAAAGAAATTTTATGGTCCCGGGGGAGGGGAATAATCATTTTCCTTAATATACTATTTTTGTTAAAAGTTTCTGATTTGAAC
This sequence comes from Petaurus breviceps papuanus, assembly GCF_028583685.1. Classification (NCBI taxonomy): domain Eukaryota; kingdom Metazoa; phylum Chordata; class Mammalia; order Diprotodontia; family Petauridae; genus Petaurus; species Petaurus breviceps. The sequence continues at coordinate 32,583,972 of NW_027185712.1, forward strand.
TGCATTATCTGGCTGACTGTTCATTTTAACACACTGGTTGGGGCTGTCAGCTATGGTTTTAAGTGTATGTAGACCAAATAGAGTACCTTGAACCTGGGATAACCTTTTATGAGTAATTTATTTTGTTGATCTGGAGATGCTCACAGTGCAGTATAGAGATAAGTAAACTAAAGATCAGAAGAATTGAGTATTTTATTCAAGCGACTGACTCAGTCAATAAGTGTTAAAGTCCATATTTGAACCCAAGTCTTTTGACTCCAAATCCAGTTCTTTGTCCACTGCAATAATTGATGGTATGTCTAAATCTTGAAGTTATCTTGGACGGTCATTTGACCTATTCAACTGACTCACTGTATTTTCTTGTCTCATATAATTTAAAGCACAAATGCATCTGTTATTGATCAGTGTGTATAATCTCACCAGTGGTGAAGACATCCCATTCCTATTCTCTCATTTAAAAGTTCTTCTTTCCTTCAATGTTTTTTTTTAAGCAATTGGGGTTAAATAACTTGCTCAAGGTTACACAACCAGTTATTTCTGGGTGTGGTGCTAAGTGTCTGAGGCCAGATTTAATCCCCAGGTCATCCCAACACTGGAGCTGGTAGTCTTACTTGCTGAGCCACCTGGCCGCCCCGCTTCAATCTTTTAAAAATTTTTTTTCATTTAAAATTTTGAGTTCAAATTCTAATCCGCCCTCCCCTGAGATAGTAAGAATCAGATATAGGTTATATGTGTGTAATTATGTAAAAGATTTCCATAGTAATCATTTTGCATAAAAATACTCAAATAAAGGAAAAAATGAAAGTGAAAATAGCATGTTTCAGTCAGTATTCAATCAATATCAGTTATTTTTCTAGAGACAGTATGTTTCACCATTAGTCCTTTGGGATTGTATTGCTGAGAATAGCTAAATCATTCACAATTCTTCATCGAACAATATTGGTGTTCCTATGTAAAATCTTCTCCTGGTTCTGTTCACTTCACTTTGAATTAGTTGATGTAAGTCTTCCCAGGTTTTTCTGAAATACATCCTACTAATCATTTCTTATAGGACAATAACATCCATTGGGACAATCATATACCACAGCTAATTTAGCTATTCCCCAATTGATGAGCATTGCTTTAATTTCCAATTCTTAGCTACCACAAAGAGTTGCTATAAATATTTTTGTATAAATAAGTCCTTTTCCCTTTATTTGAATGTCTATGGGATATAAGTTTAGCAGCAGTACTGCTGGATCAAAGGTATACACAGCTTTATAGACCTGTGGGCATAGTTCCAAATTGCTCTCCTGAATGGTTGGATCAGTTCACAATTCCACCAACAATGCATTGTTGTCTCAGTTTTCCCACATCACCTCCAACATCCATCATTTTCCTTTTTTTGTCATATAGCCACTTTAATAGGTATAAGGTAGCACCTGAGAGTTGTTTTAATTTGCATTTCCCTGATCAATAGTGATTTAGAGCATTTCTTTTTAATACGATTATAGATAGCATTGATTTCTTTGTCAGAAAACTGCCTGTTCATATCCTTTGACCATTTATCAATTGGGGAATGACTTGTATTTGTATAAATGTGATGTGGTTTGCTCTAAATTTAATAAATGAGACCATTATCAAAGATATTTACTGTAAATCTTTTCCCCAGTTTTCTCTTTTCCTTATAATTTTGTTGCATTGTTTTTTTTGTGCAAAAACTTTGTAATATTATATAATCAAAATTATCTATTTTACATTTTATAATGCTCTCAATCTTTTCTTTGGTCCTTAACTCTTCAATTATCTATAAATCTGTCAGGTAAACTATTCCATGCTCTCTTAACTTGCTTATGGTATCACCCTTTATATGTAAATCATGTATCCATTATGACCTTATCTTGGTATATAGTAAGAGTTATTAGTCTATACCTGGTTTCTGCCATGCTGTTTTCCACTTTTCCCAGCAGGTTTTGTCAAATAATGAGTTTTTGTTCCAAAAGCTTAGATCTTTGGGTTTGTCATATACTTGATTACTATGATCATTTACTAAAATGTGATTTATACCTAATTTATTCCACACATCTATGATGCTATTTCCCAGTTGGTACCAGATTGTTTTGATAATTCTTCTTTATAATACAATTTGGGATCTGGTATAGTTAAATCACCTTTCACATTGTTTTCACTGATTCCCTTGATATCCTTGAACTTTTGTCATTGCAGATTAATGTACTATTTTTTCTAGCTCTATAAGATAATTTTTGATAGTTTGATTTGTATGGTATTAAATACATTGATCAATTTATATTTTTTCCAGTTGCTTAAGATCTGACTTTATTTGTGTGAAAAGTCTTTTTATAGGTGTGTTCATATAACTGGGTTTCTCCTGGCAGGTAGACTCCCAAGTATTTTATATTGTCTAGAGTTATTTTAAATAAAATATCTCTTTCTATCTCTTGCTTCTGTAAATTTTTTGGTAATATATGGAAATGTTGGTGATTTATGTGGGTTTATTTTGCATCCTGCAAATTTGTAAGAGTTGTTAAATTCTTTCAAGTAGCTGATTAGCTGATTCTCTAGAATGTTTTAAGTATAAAATCATATCATCTAAAAAGAATAATAGTTTTATTTCCTCGTTGCCTATTTTAACTTGTTTATTTTTCTTCTCTCACTACTATAACTAACATTTCTAGCAGAATCTTAAGTAATATAGGTGATAATGTGCATCCTTACATCACTCTTGATTGTACTGGGAAGGTTTCTAGCTTATCCTTGTTACTGATAATGTTTACTGATGGTTTTAGATAAATATTGCTTATAATTTTAATGTAAGTTCTATTTATCCTTCTCCTCTCTAGTGTTTTCAATTGGAATGGATATTTTATTTCATCAAAGACTTTTTTCTGCATCTAGGGAGATAATCACATAATTTCTGTTGGTTTTGTTATTGATATGGTCAATTATGCTGAGATTTTTCTTAGTATTAAACCAGTCCTGCATTTCTGATATAAAGTCCACCTTCTTGCTGTGTATGAACCTTGTGATCTGTATTAACTTGTATGATCTTGTGATCTTGTATGAACCTGTAATCTCTTTGCTAGTATTTTATTTAATTTTTTGCATCATGTACAAAAATATTTATAGCAGTTCTTTTTGTGGTGGCCAAGAACTGGAAATTGAGGGGATGTTCATCGATTGGGGAATGACTGAACAAGTTGTGACATATGAACAAAATGGGATACACTTGTGCTATAAGAAATCATGAGCAGCCAGACTTCAGAAAATCCCGAAAAGAATTATATGAATGGATGATGAGTGAAATGAGCAGAACGAGGAGAAAATTGTACATAGTAGCAGCCACAGTGTGTGATGACTGACTTTGATAGACCTAGCCCTTCTCAGCAATGTAAGGACCTCAAACAGTTCCAAAGGACTCATAATGGAAAGTGCCATCCACATCCAGAGAAAGAACTATGGAGTCTGAATGCAGAGGGAAGTACAATATTTTCTTTTTTTTTTCTTTTTCATGGTTCTTCCTTTTCATTCTAATTCTTCTATACAACATGATTAATGTGAAAAATATGTTTAATAGGAATGTATATGTAGAGCCTATATCAGATTGCATGCCATCTGAGGAGGGAAGAGGGGAGAGAGGGGAAGAAAATTTAAAACTTACAGAAGCAAATGTTGAAAACTAAAAATACATTAACTTTAAAAATAGCAGAATAAAAAAGAGAGGAAAAAAGATGACTTGCATCAATATTCATTAGGGAAATTTGTTTATAATTTTCTTTCTCTGGTTTATCTCTTCCTGGTTTGGATATCAGCACCACATTTGTGTCATAATGGGAATTGGTAGGACTCCACCCATTTTTCCAAATACAATCAATATTTTATGAATGATTTTGCAAACCATACTATGCCAATATTAATATTTTATGGAATGTAGCAAAGATCATCTATTAGCGTATCAACTCATTGATCTTTAGATAAAGATTTCCCAATGAGAGCTCAAAGAATTAAATCCAAGTTTAGAGCCAGCATTAAGAGCAGAAATTTAGGGGGGCAGTTGCTACTTTTCTTTCTATCTCTTTCTTTTAATACCTTGGAACTATATTCTTTGCCTGACTATGGCAGGAAAACACAGGATTCTATGTTTTCTACCAGCCTGCCACCATTACTATGGAAGGAGGAGATTTGATTGGAGCAAAGATCATATTTTTATCTCTTTTATGGGTCACTGGTACAAAAAAAGGCAAGTTGCTAATTGTGCAGTTAGCCTCTCTGTTCTTGGATAGACTGGTTCACAGGTAGTCTTCTTAATCTCTTTCTTATATGTTAGGAACTCAAATCTCTTCCTAACTGGTGGAACCTAATAGCATTTATTCTTTCTCAATATAATCTTTGAGAACCTAACATTACCCCTATGCCTCAATGACACCTCAGACTGTGGACATTGAATAAAGATTATTTCCTATTATTCAATCCTTAAACCCACCTCCAACCCATCAGTCCTCATTACAGTGGTGATTTTAATATAATTCTTGTTCATAGTTCCCTCTGTGAAATATAATCCCTGTGCTATCAGTCAACAAGAATGACAGAAAAGCATCCTAAAGGAACACACACACACACACAAACACACGCACACACAGAATGGCAGAGGCTTTTGAAGGATCAGAAATATTCGTTTAAATGTGTAAACAACATGTAGTCTTCGACAAAATTTTTTGTTGGGTGGGACTATTTATTAATGTATTTTGACTAAAGATTATTGAGAACTTAACACATAGCTCAGACTTCCTGATGTACATGCAGTCAATTTAGTTGCTTTTGAAAAAACATGGAGTAACAGCTGATTATAATAGCACATCAAATTGCTTTATAGTTTATGTCAGTGTGAAGTAAAGAGCCTCTATAACCACGACAGAAATAAACACATGAACAATTCTTAAATATTTGCATGGTGCATTTTCTTCTGAATATAAGATCTGAAAATTTAAAACATCTTAGAAACTGTAATTTGGAAAATTATCTTTTAGTGCATAGAAATGTCAACAGCCTTATCCTTCTAGCTAAAGAAAATGAAGCTATTTATACAGAATCATTTGTTTCTTGCTGTGCTAGGATTATCTGGAAATTTTTATTTCCAGAAGGAAACTGACAGAAGCTGAATTGGTCCATATCCTGAGGATATAACTGAAGTCCACTAAAGCCATGTTTTCACAGTTCTCATGGGGAGTAAGCAGCTTCTTATATAGAGATCATTAATTAGTAAGTTGGAGACCTTGTAATTTTATTCTTTTTCCATTTATATGTAGTATTGAAGGAGACCCTCTGAAGCTATGGCTAATATATTTAGGATTATATATCTAGAGCTAGAAGGGAACATAAAGGTTATGTAGTCCAATCCACCTTTCAATTGATATGGAAGCTGAAGCTCTCAGAGGGCATTTTGCCTACTAGAGATAGTAAGCATCAGAGGCAGCCTTTCCTCTGATTGCAAAGCCAGTGCTCTTTCCCCTATACCAGGACTTGGTCTCACATATCCCCTTATCTTTCTTCTTCCATTCTACTCTCCTCCAAACCATCTGCCCACCATAGCTCGGCAGACCTTATTCTTACTAGCAAAGAGTTTAAGATCTACAATTGTCAAATTGTGGCTTCCAAAGGGACACACAAATTTTCCTTAACAACTAATGGGAACAATTTATTATTCCAACTAATTATTTGGTAAATGATGGTTGAGTTCATTAGCAACTTGTTGAGGGCCAAAACCACAGTAGGAAAGTAGAAGTACAAACAGATTTTTAAATCTAAAAAAATTTAGATTTTTTTTTTTCTTGATGGGGAAAATTCATGAAAAAGTCACACTGAGGCATTTTTCCAGCTCAAGTCAGCAGAAGGAGACAGAGATATCTGCAAACCCTAAGGACTGGATTTGACCAAGAAGCAAAATGTGTAGAGAGCACTCAAGTGCCCATGAGGAACATGTGCAATAGGGGGAGAGGAGACCCAGACTGAGGCAACTGCAACAGGAAGGGGGTGGTTGCTTTAACACGTGGACCTAACTCTCATCTGAACCAGTCAAAGTAGGAAGGGAGATATATACACACAGTCGTATACAGAAATACATTTCATTCAATAGAAGAAAGGGAGAAAAAGGAAGAAATTAAGAATTATTATGCACTTATCACTATTTTACAATTGAAGAAACTGAGGAAGATATAGTTTCAGTGATTTGTCCAGAGTCACATAGCTAGTAAGTGTCTGAACTTGTATTTGAGCTCAATTTGAACTCAAAACTCAGACTTTCCTAACTACAGGCCCACTGGGACATCTTGTTGTGTCTGAAAGGAGAGAAGGGCGAGGAAGAATTAAAGGGAGGTTAGGTTAAGGAAGGGATTAGTCCAACAAAAAACAAACTCTAATAAAGGATATAAAAAAATATATTTATAGCTCTTTTTGAGGTGGCAAAGAATGTGAAACTGAAGAGGTACCCAGAAATTAGAGAATGACAGAAAATGTTATGTATATAAATGGCATGGACTACTTTTATGGTATAAGAAATGATGAAGGAAGTAGTTTCAGAGAAGCCTGGAAGAACACATGCACATACATACACGTATACATATATGTGTGTATGTAATAAGAATGTAAATTTTAAAGATCTTCCCTGCCCCTAGGCTA
>NW_027185712.1:32590653-32673502 GCF_028583685.1 Petaurus breviceps papuanus
TGTGGTAGCTGCAAACCCTGAGGACGCTTGGGGTGCTTGCTGCTACATTGTATATATATGCATATGTATATGTATATATATATATATATATAAAACACAGCAATTCTGAATGTTGTCATGACTGTACATGTTTATAACAGAGGTTTTATTTGTATTTCATTTTCAATGTGAAAGAGGGAGGCTGGAGTAGTTGGAGAGAAGGCAGCTTTTTGATGATTAGAAAATATAATTTTACGAAAGAATAAATTAGCAAATGTCTATGGCTTTGAACCTCACCTTTCCCTCTATATTTTGGTGTATGCCTATGAAAATGTGCAGCTCCCTTCAAATGCAGAAGACACTGCTCACCAACTATCAAGAGAGCATATGGTTTGACTTGCTTTTCTAGTCCTGGCAGAAGCTTTCTGTGTATGCATAGCTTCTGGTTACCAGTGATATACATGTAGAAGAGAGCTGCTCAGGGTTAGAGTCAGATAACAGAAGACAAAGGGAAGATAAAGGAGCCTGAACATTTCCCTTTAACAAATGAACTCCACTTATTCCCTCTCAAGAAGATTCCTAAGCAAACTAAACATAATGAAATAGACCCAAAAAAATAAATTTAAAAGAAGAAGGCTGTATTAAATATGCTGGAGGCTCACTGTCTGATTCATTAGGCACAACATGATATCTTTGGGGCCCAGGACATATGGGCTTCGCCCACCTTTATGACTGAGTTTAAAAGGGCTTGCTCACCCATACAAAAGGCTGATGTTACTCTTCTAGCCACCCGATGTTAAAATGATGGTTTAGTAACATTGGTTGAGGAATTTTATGAGATGAAATCTAAGCTGAAAACAAATTTTATGCCTTCATTTGTGCAGTAGTTATTAAAATGAAAATAAAAAATTGTGCCTTAAAGTGTGCCTAATAAAAACACATATGGAAGGATATATTCTGTGTAAAGGCTTATCACAGCAGTCAGGTACGTACAGGGAAAACCAATTAGGCAGAATTGGCTTCTCTTAAGAAAAAGCCATATGCTAGTTTGAAATTTTATAAGTAATGCTAGTGGAATGATATGATATTTTTAAAACAATAAAGTACTATATGATGTGATAGGTGTGAATGTGTGTGCATGCATGTGTGTGCGTGTGTGTGTATGTGTGTGTGTTTAGTCTATATACTGTACTGAGGATGGAACTGCAGGATTCTCCAAGAGCAGTAGAGCCTTGAGAAACCGGGGTCTAATTTATGCATTGTCTCTCTCACTCTTCTTTGTGAGATTTGTCATTAAAATAGAAAGACCCTGTGCATGTGGAGAGGAGAGATTGGTAATGAAAGAATTGGGGGCTGGGGCTGTTTGAGCATTGTCCGCATCTGCTCAGGATGCAGGGATGATGACAAAAGACCACAATGCTCAGTACTTCTCAGCAGAATTCAGGAAGGTGTAAGGCACTTTAACCAGAAAGTTCAGCTGGCTAGTTATCTGAAGTACGGCCCTGGGGCATTTTTAACACACGTCTGCGAAAAAGAGTGGACATTGACAAGGAGGTGAAGGATGAATAAAAGTATCAAATAAGACAACCTGGGCCAAATTCCACCTCTATTTATATGAAGACCGTCTCCCATTAAAGCCAATGAGAACCATGTGTCTACATAGCAGGGCCAAATTGGACTCACAGGAGCAAAAGCAACTAACTCATGAATGAAAATCATTTTCTGAGATGTTGGAAGTTCAGTTTCAATTGATTTCCCAGTGTAGCTAATCATGAAAAACATTTACTCCTGTTGTGGTTGGGTTTTTTGTTTGTTTGCCATGGTGGTATACCTGAAGGCTTGACAATGAAAGGGTGTGTGAGCTCATTCATATGACTAAAGGTTTCTCATGAATAACAAGTACTGATGAGTGGAAATACTGACAAAAATATTTAGCTACAATTCTGTTTTTGGTAATCTTAATTCATGAATATTACATTTGTCAAAATAGTTGCAAACTGCTTTCCCTATCCCACCCATATCAGTTTAGGTATTTAGACTTAGTAATGGAAATGGTGATGACAGAGTAAGCTTATATATGACATGATAAAAAGTGTGCTTATATTCAGGAAAATATGGGTCATTCATGGTCCAACCACAGAATGGGGTTCCTCTAATGGGAAACTATTAGGGCTAAACTATTGGCTACCTTTGTACTCATCTAATTAGAAAATTTCTGATGTTAATTTAGTTCTAGCAAGCAAATGTTTATTCACTATGTTATCAGACCACAGCAAAGGAAACACACTGAAAAGATGGTGAAAACATTTAATTGGGAAATTGCATATAGCAATTGCAGCCATAAATATTCCAATATGAATTCAGTTTGGTTTCCTTTTTCATCCCCCAAGGAGTTCAAGAATCAAGCTCCTATAACACTGTGCGTAGCAGTGCAAAGGCATGAGCACAATCTCAACTGCCAGAGTGTCCCCCTTGGTAGACAGCAGGACAAGAATGAAAGGCTGAGTCAGAGTGGGAGAGAAAATATCTTCTCTTCATGCTGTCCCAGAGTATATCTGTAACCCATTTCACTGCATTGCCACAGGCTGTGTCCTCTCCATATAGCTCCTGACTGGCTTGCTTTGGGTTGCTAATTTGTGCTCTCCTGGCTACAATCATCTTCATGCAGCTCCCAGTTAGACTTGTTTTATGTATGACCCCATGTGGTCACAAACCTAGCAGCGCTCTCCACTACTCCTCCAGCTTTCCCAGAAATCCCTATTCACTAGTCAACAGAAAGGACATGCTGTCCTTATTTTTTATAATGAGCATCATGGTTTTAGATCAAGACTTCTCAGAAATGTAGTCCTTTTTCATCTCAGTCATATTTGCTACATGTGAAACCACAGATTATATCGATGTGTAATTGCAGGAGAACCAACTCAAAAACAAAATTTGAACATAGTAAAAAGAAAAATGTCAAGAGACAGGGAGATTGCATGTTTGATTGATATAGTAATTTATAGAAATGGGGAGGAAATAATTCATATCCTCCTAGAAGGAAAGCATGGACCAAAAATGGAAAGATAGGAAAATAATAATAACCAGAATTTTTATAGTACTTTATGGTTTGCAGAATTTTTTAAATATTAATTTAGTTCATCTTACCAACATATATAGTTGCTATTATTCAAGCCCATTTTACAGACAAGGACATAAGTGGAGAGGTTATGTGCCCATCCCAGGGTCACACAGTTAATAAATGCCTTCGGCAGGATTCAAATTCAGGTTTTCCCAACACCAAAGCCAGCACTCTATCCACCACACCATCTAGCTGTCACTCCCCCTGGGCCTACATGTTTCAGAGAAGTAGAGGACTAGATAAGCATTCCTTGTAAGAACTAATAAACAACTTTGACCCTTCAAAGGTTGCCTAGATTTTACCAGAAGAAAAGAAGCTAAAAAAGGAACATTTTTACTTTGTGTTACTTAAGCCCTTATATTAATAGGTCTTAGACAGGCTGCTTAAGACATTCCTTTCTTTCTTTCTTTCTTTCTTTCTTTCTTTCTTTCTTTCTTTCTTTCTTTCTTTCTTTCTTTCTTTCTTTCTTTCTTTCTTTCTTAAAGCAATCAGGGCTAATTAACTTGCTCAAGGTGACACGGCCAGTTATTTCTGGGTGTGGTGCTAAGTATCTGAGCTTGAATTTGATCCCCAGGTCATCCTGACACTGGAACCGGTGTTCTTACTCGCTGTGCTACCTGGCTGCCCCAACATCCCTTTCTTGTCAGAGTTCTTTCTTTCTTTCTTCCTTTCTTTCCTTTTTCCTTCCTTCCTTTTTCTTTCTTTTTCTTTCTTTTTAAATTTGCTTTTAACTTAAATACACAATAATAAATGAAAAATAAACTTACTATAAACTTAAATATTAAAACTTAAATACAAAATAAGAAATGAAAAAAGCATTGTCATGTGCACAGCAGAACATAAGAGAAGATAAATTTCCATTTCAAGAAAGCCTATATACATTCCCCAATTGATAAATGGTCAAAGGATATAAACAAGCAATTTTCAGAGGAAGAAATTAAAGATATCGATAAGCATATAAAAAATGCTCTAAATCTCTATTGATTAGAGAAATGCAAATCAAAACAACTCTGAGGTACCACATCTCACTGGTCAGATTGACTCAGATGACAAAAAACAGGAAAATGACAAATGCTGGAGAGGATGTGGAAAAATTGGTATACTTATGTATTGATGGTGGAGTTGTGAATTGATTCAACCATTCTGGAGAGCAATCTAGAACTATGCCCAAAGTGCTATAAATAATTGCATACTCTTTGACACAGTAATACCACTTCTAGAAGACCAGTGTGTACAAAAATATTTATTGCAACTCTCTTTGTGGTGGCAAAGAATTAGAAATTAAGAGGATGCCCATCAATTGGGAAATGTTTAAACAAGCTGTGGCATAAGAATGTAATGGAATACTACTGTGGTACACGAAATGAGGAGCAGATGGACTTCATATTTACCTGGAAAGACTTATATGAACTGATGAGGAGTGAGAAGAGCAGAACCAGGAGAAATGTGTACATGATTACAGACACAACGCATGTGTGATGACCAACTTTGATAGACTGGACTCTTCTCAGTCATGCGAGGTTATAAGGCAACTCCAAAAGACTCATGATGGAAGGAGATGTCTACATTCAGAGAAAGAACAGAGTTTGAATGCAGACTGAAGCAAACTGCCTGCTGCTCTCTTTCTTTTTCTTGTTTGGTTTTGTTTCCTCTTTATCATTGTTCATTCTATCTGTTACAATCCTTCTTTACGACCCAACTAATGTCTAATGTGAAAATATTTGCAGATCCTATACTTGATTGCATGCCACTATGGGGGGAGGGGGAACGGAGGGGGGAAAATGTGAAACTCTAAGCATTGCGAAACTGAATCTTGTAATCTATAAGTAAACAAGTTAATAAAGACAAAGACAAAAAAATAAAGGTTTATGGAACTGAAAAAAAAGCCTATATACTAAATACTTTACAGTGTGTTTAGAGCTGCCAAATTTGCTTCGTTGTAAATTTTCTTTTGTTCTCTGTTGTGCACATTTTACTTTGCTTTTTCCTCTTCTCCTCACCCCCTTTCCCAAGAAGGCTACAATCAAGTGTGTGTGATGTGTGTATGTGCATACACACATATGTATCTATATGCACATGCACACATACACATAAACATATAGGCATACATATGCACATACATGCACCAAGAAACAAATACAAGTACTTGGATGTCTATAATCATACTCATATACAGACATATACATTCATATGCATCTATGTAAAACCATACTATACTTAGAGTTATTTCTAATTGTAGCGTATTCCAGGCCACAGAGAATTACAGGGAATTTTTATTAGTGTCCTGAATGTATGTCTATTCTCATTGCACAGCCTCTGCCTCATCCCTACTTGGGGCTATAAGGTAGCCCTTTTCCTCAGCATTAGAGAATGTTCAAGGGAATAAAAGCTTAGTAGTACTTCCAGCCTCCATTCTATTTCCATAGCCTCTAGACATGGCTATAAATGTGGGTCTACAAATTCCTGTAGATTAATAGGACCAGAAAATCTCTGTTAATGAACCAGGAAATCTCAATCTTAAGGAAACCCATTCTGGTTTTGCAGTTAATTGAGACTATATCAAAGTCCTCCATTTCAAACATTAACAAGAATTCCATACCATGCACAGTAGCTGCCTGAGACACAGAATCACAGGGCTGAAGGAAAGAGGGCCCTGAATGTTCCCCTTCAATCCAAGCATACACTAAAATTATCCCTGATATATATGCCTCATACAAAACAAGTGCTCAAGAAATGCTTTTGGAATTGCATTTTAGTTTATTCTTTAAAATGTCATGTAGTAAGTACCTAAAAAACCTAAGTGTGAGGGAGTAGTACCAATAAGCTGACCTAAATTCTTTCCATTCAGATGTTATTTTCTTCTGTCCTCAGTAGGAATAAACAACAGTCTATTGATTTAACTCTTTCAGGAATAGTTATTTGTGTAGAATACTTGAATAGGTTTAAAATACCCCCCTAGACCTAGCATATTATATGATATCCTATGGGAAATATATAGAGAGAAAACAACTCCTCAGGCAACTTCTCATAGAACTTTATGTCTACTTAAAAAAAAGTCAACATATATGAAAGGGGAAAAGAAATCAGAGAACAACAAGTTACTAAGAGTACTGCCTTGTAACAATAGGATTTCAGAGAAAAGAATGAGAAAAATGTGAACTGGAATTGTCAGAGGAACCTTCCTGTCCAGAAGGAGACAGGACTGAGAATATGCAATCGTTCCTGTTTTCAGTAAAACATAAGCAGTAGCAGCACTCTTCAGTGGAAAGTGTACTTGACTTGAAGTCGAAGATATGAGTTTGAATTTCAATCTGACATTGAAATAGCCATTTGACCTTAATTAGGTCACTAGACTTTTTTCTATTTCTTCATCTATAAGACAGAAAAGATAACACTGAAACTATATACCTCACAGGGTTATTGTGGAGGGGCAGAGACAGGGAGTAGCTAGGATACTAGAATAGGAATTAGGAAGACCTGGTTTAAAATTCCATCTCTTGCTTGCTAGCTGTATGACCATGGATAAACTTGATTTTACTTGTGTTCAAAATAAGGATATTAATACATGTTATTTTTGTGAAGCTCAAATAAGATTATAAGTTAAGCTGGAAGAGACCTTAATGGTCACCTGGTTCAGTCCCCTCATTTTATAGATGTTAAGACTAGGGCCCAAGAGGTCAAATGTTAGGTGTTGGACCTTGAATAAATGACTTCTTTCAATTTCTTCATATTTAAAGAGAGAATAATACTGGTACAACATAACTCCCAGGATTGTTTTGAAGAAGCAGTGGAGGGTAGTAGTTAGATTATTGAAGTCAGATATGGGAAAATCACATTTAAAATTCTGTCTCTGAGAGAACTGCGGTAAAGAGGGCAGTAGCAGTAGAAGCAGCAGAAGCAGCAGAAAGGAGTAGCAGCAGTAGTAGAAAATAGCAAGAGCAGAAGCAGTAGTAGGAGTAGAAAGTAGCAGCAGCAGTGGCAGTGGTGGAAAGTAATAGCAGGAGCTTCAGGGGGGCAGAGTCAAGATGGAGGAATGAAAGCAGGGATTCACCTGAACTCATCTATAATTTCCTTCAGTTACCTGTAAAAAGTTGTCAATCTGAACAAATTTAAGAGGGGCGGAATTTTTTTAAGAGACAGAATGTGGTAAATTTTCAGTGCCGGAAAACATGGGAAAATCAACAGGTAGGATTTCTTGAGCCAGGAAAGGAGAGGATAGCAGAGCTCGGAGTGTGTTGGCTGGACCATCACAGACCTGACCATAGTGGAGCAAGAGCTAGCCCAGGCTAATTGATTCACCCACCGCTGTGGCAATTCCCAAACCTCCCACCACAGGACAGGGGTCTGTCAGATCTGGGTAAGAGACAAGCACAGGATCTGGGGCAGGAAGAGCAGCTACTCCTGGCGCTATCAGCCCACAGTCTAGATGTTTAAAAGTCACCTACCTGAACTTCTGAAAGCCAAGATGGTAGAGTAAACCATAGCTACTCTCATTTCCCCCTTGTTTACCTTGAAAAACCCTGAGAATATTGCCCCACGGTAAAATCCTGAAATAGTGGAACCAGCAGGAGGCTAGGGAGATCTCCACAGGAAGGGTGTGGCTATGGTTGTACTGCAGCTATAGGGGATCTGTGCAGGAAGGGAGGCATCCCACCTTGAGATCCTGAAGCCCAGGGGGTGGAGCCAGCAAACACCAAGACCAGAATACTAGGTGTGCCTTCACACAACCAGGGGAATTGGCAGACACCAGTGTGGCACTGGCCAGCAGAGGCTGAGCCTCCTGAACTCTAACCTAGGGGCAGGGAGGTGGAAACCTGAAGATGCCAGACCATCCCTCCCCCATACCTCATACTGAGAGCTTCAGTGTAACCCTGGGAAATACAGAAAGTCCTGGCCTCAGTCTTGGTCTTGGCATTCACCAGCCAGCTCAAGCTCAGCACCAAGTGAGCTACAGCGTTGTATAGCCTTTAACTGACAGAACCAGAGGCCACAGCACACAAAGCCAGTAACCAGGCCCCTAGCTCCCAGCACAAGAAGAATGGGTCAGAGCCCTCTATGCCCCAGAAGCAGAGATCCACTTTAAAAGCCAAGAAATGGGCAATCGCAATGTGCAAAAACAAATTGGAAAAACAAAGAATTTAGAATCTTATTATGGTGAGCAGGAAGAACCAAATTCAGAGGAAGACAGCATTGACACTGCACCCATATCTGAAACCTCAAAAGGGAATTGTCTGGGTAAAGCATCATGGAGGCAGAGCAGCTACTGCCAGAGAGAGAATTTTTCTCAGAGAGCATCTGGAAACTGGGCTGCTACTGCTGG
This sequence comes from Petaurus breviceps papuanus, assembly GCF_028583685.1. Taxonomy (NCBI): domain Eukaryota; kingdom Metazoa; phylum Chordata; class Mammalia; order Diprotodontia; family Petauridae; genus Petaurus; species Petaurus breviceps. The sequence goes on from NW_027185712.1 coordinate 32,599,074, forward strand.
ACTGAAATGAGAATTGAGAAGAACTGAGAAGAGAAATGAGAACTGAGAACTGACCCAGAACTTGGACTTGTGGTGGCAAAACTCGAACTTGTGGTGGCAAGACTTTGAAAGGCCAGTTGGAGCTGCCAAAGACTTAGGAAGCATGACTGTGGTGCTGGTACTTTGTACAAATGTTGTTGTGGCTTTGTTAATGTGAATGAATGTTATTGTGACTTTGTTAAGCCTTGACTTCCCAGGAAGAGAGACTGTGAAGGATTGAAGGTGGACTGGACATTGTGAGCTTCAGTGTGGAACAGGAACTGCACAGAGTGCTGGACAAGGAACTGGGTTCTGTCTACCTTTGAGCCCAGGTGGCAGTTTGGTGAATCCAGGTAGGAGCTGAGACCATGGAAGGGAAACCATGAAAGCTGAAAGCCTGCCCCAAGTCAAGATGAAAAGACCTCTCTGTGAATACTGAGTAGTGACTGACCCTGATGTGAGGTTTTGCTTTGGGACTCACTTTGGCAAGAGTTATATGGTGCAGTGAATAGAGCAGCAGTCCTGGAGTCAGGAGGTCGTGAGTTCAAATCTGAAACAATTCGAAGATTGCAAATACTTGAGTTTAAATCCTGTCTAAGACACTTAACACTTACTAGCTGTGTGACCTTGGGCAAGTCACTTAACCCCAATTGCCCAACCTTCCTCCCTCAAAAAAAAAAGATAAAAAATCTCTCTTGCTCTACAAGCAGTAAAAGGGGGGGGGGAGAAAGAAAAGGGGTCGGTGTTAGAAGGGAGGGAAGATGCAATAAGGGAAGGGTAGGAAAAGGTAGGGGGGGTAATAGGCAGGGAATATTGAGGAAGGTGGTAGTCAAAAGCAAAATCCTTTTGAGTAGGGGAACAGAGAAGGGAGAGGTAAAAGCATAAACAGGGGAAGGAACAGGATGGATAGAAAGACACAGATAGTAATCATTACTGTGAATGTGAATGGGATGAACTCTCCAATAAAACACAGGCAGATAGCAGAATGGATTTAAAAACACAATCCTACAATATATTGTTTAGAAGAAACACATTTGAAACAGGGGGTACACACAGGGTAAAGGTAAAAGGCTGGAGTAGAATATATTATGCTTTAGCTAAAATTAAAAAAAAACAGGGGTAGCAATCCTAATGTCAGACAAAGCAAACAAACAAAAAAGAGAAATAGATATAATTAAAAGAGATAAGGAAAGAAATTATATCTTGCTAAAAGGCACCATTGACAATGAAGTAATATCATTACTAAACACATATGCACCAAGTGGTATAGCATCGAAATTCTTAAAGGAGAAATTAAGGGAATTAGAGGAAGAAATAGATAGCAAAACTATACTAGTGGGTGACCTCAAAATCCCCCTCTCTGAACTTGATAAATCTAACATCAAAATAAATAAGAAAGAAGATAAGGAGGTGAATAAAATTTTAGAGAAGATAGATATGATAGACCTCAGGAGAAAACTGAATGGGAATAAAAAGAAATATACCTTCTTCTCAGCAGTATATGTCACATGCACAAAAATTGACCATGTACTAGGTAATAAACACTTCACAACGCAGTGCAGAAAGGCAGAAATATTAAATGCATCCTTTTTAGATCATGATGCAATAAAAATTATATGTAATTAAGGGTCATGGAAAGAGAGTCTAAAAACTAATTGGAAACTAAATAATCTAAACCTAAAGAATTGAGTGGGTTGCAACAGCTAGGTGGCAAAGTTATTTTTTGAATGAATACAGCACCAGACCTGGAGTCAGAAGGACCTGAGTTCAAATCCGGCCTCAGACACCTAACATTTAATAGCCATGTGACCTTGGGCAACTCACAACCCCTACCGCCCTGCCTTTCACCCTCCAAAATAAAAAAGCAAGAATGAGAGGGTCAAGCAACAAATCATAGAAAGAGTCAGTGATTTCATTCAAGAGAATGACAATAATAACATATAATAATAACAACATACCAGAATTTATGGGATGCAGTGAAAGCAGCTCTTAGGGGAAGTTTTATATCTCTGAATGAATAAAACAGAGAAAAAGGAGATCAATGAATTGGGCATGCAACTGAAAAATCTAGAAAAAGAACAAATTGAATATCCCAATTAAATACTAAAATTAGAAATTCTGAAAACCAAAGGAGAGATTAATGAAATTGAAATTAAGAAAACTATTGCACTAATAAATGAAACTAAGAACTGCTTTTATAAAAAACAAATGATATACCTTTAGTCAATATGATTTAAAAAAATAATAAAACCAAATTATCAGTATCAAAAATAAGAAGATTTAACTTACCTCCAAGGAAGGGGAAATTAAAACAATAATTAGGAATTATTTTGCCCAATCATACGCCCATAAATATGACAATCTTAGTGAAATGGATTAATATTTACAAAAATATAAATCACCCAAATTAACAGAAGAGGAAATAAAATACTTAAATAACCCTATCTCATAAAAATGAACTCCCTAGGAAAAATCTCTAGGACCAGATGGATTTACAAGCAAATTCTATCAAACATTTAAAGAACAATTAATTCTAATACTTAACAAACTATTTGGGGAAATGGGAGAAAAAAAAAAGAGTCCTACAAAATTCTTTTTTATGATAGAAATATGGTACTGATACCTAAATCGGGAAGAACCAAAACAGAGAAAGAAAATTATAGACATATTTTCCTAATTAATATAGATGCACAAATTAAAAAAAAAAAAAAGATTACAGCAATGTATCATGAAAATAATACAATTTGATTAGATAGAATTTATTCCAGAAATGCAAGGTTGGTTCAAAATTAGGAAAACTATCAGCAGAATTGATCGTATCAACAACAAAACTAGTAGAAACCATATGATTATCTCAATAGAAGCAGAAAAACCTTTTGACAAAATACAATACCCATTCCTATTAAAAAACACTAGAAAGCATAGGAATAAATGGAGTCTTCTTTAAAATGATAAAAAAAATCTACCTAAAACGATTAGCAAGTATTATACATAAAAGGGATAAACTAGAAGCATTTACAATAAGATGGGGGGGGGGTTACAAGGATGTCCACTATCACCCCTGTTATTTAATTTAGTACAAAAATGTCAGCTGTAACAATAAGAAAAGAAAAGGAAATTGAAGGAATTAGAAAAGGCAAAGAAAAGACTAAGCTTTCACTCTTTGCACATGATATGATAATATGCTTAGAGAATCCTGGACAATTGAATAAAAAACAACTTGAAATAAAAATCTTTAGCAAATTTGCAGGATATAAAATAAACCCACATAAATCCTCATCATGCGTATATATTTTCCCCCCAATTTATTTATTTATTTTTAGTTTGAACATTCGTTTCCACAAGATTTTGAGTTACAAATTTTGCTTCCCAACTTTCCCCTAGGCCCCACCCAAAATAGTGAGCCTACTGAATATCCCTTCCACCAATCTGTTCTCCTTGCATCCTCCCTCATTCCCCCCCCCAACTTTATTTTAAACATTTGTTTTTAAAACTTTGAGTTCCAGATTGTTTCCCTTCTTCCCTTCTCATGCACTCCCACTGGGAAGATAGACAATTCAATATATATTGTACATGTGTAGTTACACAATCCATTTCCATAGTAGTTATATTGTGAAAGAATAACTATAATTCCCTCCATCTTCTCCCGCCCCACACTTATTCTGTTTTCTCCTTTGATCCTGTTCCTTTTCAAAAGTGTTTGCTTCTAACTACCCTCTCCCCCAATCTGCCCTCCCTTCTATCATCCCCTGTCTTTTCCCCTTCCCCTGTATTATTATTATTATTATTATTAATTATTGTAGGGTAAGATATGCAATTGGGTTTATATGTTATTCCTTCCTTAAGCCAATTTCAATGAGAGTAAGCTTGACCCATTCCCTTTCACCTTCCTGCTCTTCCCTTCCATTGTAACAGTTTTCTCCTGCCTCTTTTATATGAGATAATTTTCCCTAATCTATATCTCCCTTTCTCCTGCCAATATATTCCTCTCTAACCCCTTAATTTTATTTTTTTGGTATCATTCCTTCATATTCAACTCATCCTGTGCCCTCTGTCTATATATACATGTACATAAATATGCACACAGTCACATATATATATATATATTATACACACATGCACCCTCATATACATACATCTATATGCATGTATGTATGTGTGTGTGTGTGTGTGTCACACACACACACATATATCTTCCCTTCAACTATCCTCATTCTTAGAAAAGTTGTATGACTTACAATTATCATTTTTCCATGCAGGAATGTAAATAGTTCAACTTTAATAAGTTCCTTATGATTTCTTTCTCCTGTTTACCTTCTCATGCTTCTCTTGCTTCTTATATTTGAAAGTCAAATTTTGTGCTTAACTCTCATTTTTTCATCAAGAATGCTTGAAAGTCAGGGCAGCCAGGTAGCACAGCGAGTAAGAGCACCGGCTCCAGTGTTGGGATGACCTGGGGATAGAATCCCGGGCTCAGACACTTAGCACCCAACCAGAAACACGTGGCCATGTAACCTTGAGCAAGTTACTTAACCCCAATTGCTTAGGGGCAGCCAGGTGACTCAGTGAGTAAGAGCACCGGCTCCAGTGTCAGGATGACCTGGGGATCAAATCCGGGATCAGATACTTAGCACCACACCCAGAAATAACTGGCCGTGTAACCTTGAGCAACTTACTTAACCCCGATTGCTATAAAAAAAAAAAAGAATGCTTGAAAGTCCTCTCTTTCATTGAATGACCATATTTTTCCCTGCAACATTATACTCAATTTTTCTGAATAGGTGATTTTTGTTTTTAATTCTAGCTCCTTTGACTTCTGGAATATCATATTCCAAGCCCTTCGATACCTTAATGTAGAAGCTGCTAGTTCTTGGTTATCCTGATTCTGTTTCCATAGTACTCAAATTGTTTTTCCTAACTGCTTACTGTATTTTCTCCTTGACCTAGGAACTCTAGAATTTGGCTATAATATTCCTATGAGTTTTCTTTTTGAGATCTTTACCAAGAGGTGATTAGTGAATTCTTTCCTTTTCTATTTTAGCCTCTGGTTGTAGACTATCAGGGCAATTATGCTTGACAATTTCTTGAAAAAATGGTGTCTAGGCTATTTTTTTTATCATGCCTTTCAAGTAGTCCAATAATTTTTGAATTATCTCTCCTGGATCTATTTTTCAGGTCAGTGTTTTTTCCAATGAGATATTTCACATTGCCTTCTATTTTTTTCATTTTTTTTGGTTCTGTTTTATAGTATCTTGATTTCTCATAAAGTCATTAGCTTCCATTTGCTCCAATCTAATTTTGAAGGAATCATTCTCTTCAATGAGTTTTTAAGGCATTCTTTTTATCTACTTTTTAAGGCATTCTTCTCCTCATTGGCTTTTTGGGCCTCTTTTGACATTTGGTTTAGTCTGTTTTTTAAGGTGTTATTTTCTTCAGTATTTTTGGGTCTCCTTTAGCAGGCTATTGGCTTGCTTTTCATAATTTTCTTCTATTATTCTCATTTCTCTTCCCAATTTTCCCTCCACTTCCCTTACTTGATTTTCAAAATCCTTCTTGAGCTCCTCAATGGCCTGTAGCCAATTCATATTTTTCTTGGAAGCTTTTGATGCAAGAGTTCTTACTTTGTTGTCTTCCTCCCATTCTATGCTTTGATTCTTTTTGTCCCAAATAAAGGATTCTATGGTCTGTTTGTGCTTCTGTTATGCTTGCTCATATTGCCAGCCATTTACTTGACTTTTGAGCCCTTTGCCATGGTAGAATTCTGCTTCCAGATTGCAGAGAGCTATGCTTCAAATTGCTGGGGTTTTCACAGCTGCCAGAGCTATTAGGAGGGCACCCTCTCTGCAGCCCCATAAGCTCTGGAACACTAGTCACACACCCCAGGACCACCACCGAAGACCACCATCCAGATCCAAGCAGGTTAAATAAGAGTGATTACCCTCTGAATGGTCACTTGGTCCCCCTACAATCTGCAGGCCAGGAGCTCCATAGGCTGCCACACATTAGCAGCTGCAGCCACCATGCCTCTTCCACTTCTCACCCTGGGGGCAGGGGCTGGACTGTGTTCTTCTCCACCCAGTTCTAGCAGAATTCCTGAATGACCTTTTACTTTCTTTTTGGCATTTAAGGTTTGAGAAGTAAGGAGATTGCCACAGTTGCTGGTGATTCACTCTCCTCAAGTTTGCTCTGGCCATGGCTGGTGGGGGCCATCCTGGCACCAGAACCGCATGGGTCACATGGGACTGTGCTCAGCTCCCAGCCTGGTGGGATAGTCCCTTCCTATCAGCCCCAGCTGCCTTCAGCAGAACATTAGTTTCTCTCTGTCACTTTATGGGTTCTGCAGTTCCAAAATTTGTTCAGAGTTACTTTTTCACATGTATTAGAGGTGGTGGGAGCCAGAGCCATGTAGAGGTCCTGTTTTTACTATGCCATCATGGATCCCTAAGAACAATTTTTAACATTTGTTTTTAAAATATTGAGTTCCTAACCACCCCCATTGAGACAGTAAGCAATTTGATATAGGTTATATATGTGTATTCATGCAAAACACTTCCATAATAGTCATGTTGTGAAACACTAACTATATGTCCCTACATTATATCCTGCCCCCCTCCCCATTTATTCTATCCCTATATATTTCTTTTTTTTTTTTTTTATAAATAATCGGGGTTAAGTAACTTGCTCAAGGTTACATGGCCAGGTGTTTCTGGGTGGGTGATAACTGTCTGAGCCTGGAATTGATCCCCAGGTCATCCCAACACTGGACCTTGTGCTCTTAATTGCTGTGCTACCTGGCCGCCCCCTATATATTTCTAACGAAGTTCAACAGCAAGTAATAAAAAGAGAAATTCCATTTCAATTTACTTTAGATATTATAAAATATTTGGGAGTCTACCTGCCTTAAACAAACCCAGGAACTATATGAACACAATTACAAAACAGTTTTCACACAAATAAAGTCAGATCTAAAAATTGGGAAAACATCAGTTAGGCCAAGCTAATATAATAAAAATGACAATTTTACTGAAATTAATTTACCTATTTAGAGTCATACCAATCAAACAACCAAAAATTATTTCATAGAGCTAGAAAAATAATAACAAAAATACATAAGGAAGAACAAAAGGTCCATAATATCAAAAGAATTGATGGAAAAAATGCTAGGGAAGATGGCCTTATCATACCAAATTTTAAACTGTATTAAAAAGCAGCAGTCATTAAAACCACTTGATACTGGCTGAGAAATGGAGTGTTGGATCAATGAAATAGATTACATACACAAGATACAGTAGTCAATGATTGAAGTAATCTACTTCTTGATAAATGCAAAGATTTGAGATTCTGAGATAAGAACTCACTATTTGACAAAAACTGCTGGGAAAAATGAAAAAAAATAGTGTGGCAGAAATTGGGTATAGACAAATAACTTACAATGTAAACCAAAATGAAGTCTAAATGGGTTCATGATTTAGATATAAAGACTGAAACTCTAAGTAATCTGGGAAAGTAAGGAGTCATTTATCTGTCAGATTTATGGAGAAGGGAAGACTTTATGACCAAACAAGAGATAGAAAGCATTACAAAATGCAAAATAGATCATTTTGATTACATTAAATTGAAAAGTTTTTGTACAAACAAAGCCAATATAACCAAGATTAGGAGGGAAGCAGAAAATTGGGAAAGAATTTTTACAACCAGTGTCTCTGATAAAGGCCTCATTTCTAAAATATATAGAGAACTGAATCAAATTTATAAGAATACATTCCCCAATTGATAAATAGTCAAAGTACATGAACAGGCAGTTTTCAAAGGAAGAAATTAAAGATATCTATAAGCATATGAAAAATGCTCTAAATTACTATTGATTAGAAAAATGCAAATCAAAACAACTCTTCGATACCACATCTTACCTATCATATTGGTTAACATGATAAAACAGGAAAATAATAAATGCTGGAAAATATGTGGGAAAATTGGAACACTAATGCATTGTTGGTGGAGTTGTGAACTGATCCAACCATTCTGGAAAGCAATTTGGAACTTTGCCCATAGGGCTGTAAAAATGTATATGCCCTTTGACCCAGCGATACACTTCTAGAATTGTATCCCAAAGAGATCATACAAGTAGGAAAAGGCCCCATATGTACAAAAGCATTTATAGCAGTTCTTTTTTTGTGATAGCAAAAAATTAGAAATCAAGGGGATGCCCATCAATTGGGGAATGGCTAAACAAGTTGTGGTATATGAATGTAATGGAATACTATTGTGGTATAAGAAATGAGGAGCAGACTGACTTCATAATAACCTGGAAATATTTATATACCTGATGCTGAGTGAGGGGAGCAGAATCAGGAAAACATTGTCCACAATTTCAGACACATCATATCAGACACTAACTTTGATAGACTGGGCTCCCGTCATCAATGCAAGGTTATAAGACAACTCCAAAAGACTCATGATGGAAAAGGCTATTCACATCTAGAGAAAGAATTATGGAGTCTGAATGCAGATTGAAACAAGCTACTTGCTCTCTCTCTCTTTTTCATTTTGTTTTGTTTTGTTTCTTCTTTCTCATTGTTCATTCCATTGGTTGTAATTCTTCTTTACAACCTGAGTAATGTTTGGTGTGAAGGTATATGTAGATCCTATATCCAATTGCATGCTGCCATAGGGGGAGTGCTGGGAGGAGAAAATTTGGAACTGACTGTTGTAAACTAAATGTAAATAAATTTAAAAGGAAAAAAATCTGTCTCTTTTTCTTGTTACCTTTATGACGCTGGACAAGTCACAGTTTAACTCATTTTTACAAATGACAATATTAATACTGGTTTTATAAGTGAGACTCAAAATCACAGAACTGCATCTGGAAGAAACCTTACCAGCCACATAGTTCAATCTCTTCATTTTACATATGAGGAATAGAGGTCCAGTGAGGTTTAGTGATCTGTCTTATGTCACACAGTAATAAGGGGTAAAGTCAGTATTGGAACTCATATGAACTGGTATGAATGAAGCACATTTTCCCCTCTACCTCTACCTCTCCCTCTCATGACAATATATGTAAGGATCATGGCCAGCTTTAAAAGACTTTATTAATGTCAGTTATTATCATTAATGTGTCCTGTAAACCTTAAAATGCTTCAGAAAGGTGGGTTGTGGTTGTTGTCTATGCACTTACCAGTGCTAATACTTATGTTGAAGAGCATGACATGAGTAAATGGCCATGTGTGGGGGAATAACACAAAGTGTTAGATCTGATCATGAATATTTTGTCATTTTCTATCTGATGTCTGTGTTGCTGTGTACCACCCCATGTTTCTTTTATATATATATATATATATGAGGTAGGACAGTACTTTAGGAGACAGTCTACCACTTTTATGTACTTCAAAAAGAAACTAAACTTGGTTGATTGGAAGAACTCATGTTTCTACTTACATACAAAACGGTCTAATCCATATTTATGCCTGTTTAGTTTCAGTGAGATAACGGCCTTGGAAGAAGGTAGAATGTATAATGTTTCCTCTCTTTTCTGGCTAGGATTTTCCTGGCAGTTTCAGTATTTAAAAAAAAAAGAGGCTTGGCTTTCAGAGTTACTCAGCTTTCAGTATTCCCTAGTTTTCTCACTTTTTGGTGAATGCCTGGCTAATTTATGTTAAGGACCTATTTCCATGACTGATTTCTGCTGTAGAATTCATAAATGGTTTCAAAATAGGAGAGAGGTATTTCAACATGGCCCATGACACTGGATGATAAACAATGTTCTTTCCAATGTCAGTATGCATGGTATATTCCACCTATTTTTATTCTCATATGAATTTGGTCATCCTGTAGAAAAGAGAATTACATGGGCTATCCTGAATGAAAGTCAAGAAATAAGGAAGAAAAAGAACAAGGAAAGAAAGAAAGAAATTGCATATCTTTGGATTCTAGAAGATTCCTGAGGTTTCTGGTAAGCGTTTAAGTTATTAAGTTATAGAAAGTTATTTCAATCCCAGTGTTGTTGTTGTTCTTGCTCAGTTATTTTTCAGTCACGTCTGACTCTTTGTGACCCCGTTTGGGGATTTCTTGTCAAAGGTGCTGGATACCGGGACATTCTTGGAGACAACAATACGTCAATTCAAATCATACCTCATAAACATACAAGCAGTGCTATCAAGGGCAAGTGACTTAATTTCTTGATGACCCAGGTAAATCATTAATAATATAAGCTATAGGTAATTTGTCTAGGAAGTTTAACTGATGAGTGATTTGTAAAAACCTAAACTAGCATTTCTGTTGCCATTGTTAATGTCTGAATATGTGATTTCATTGGTAAAAAACAAATTAAAAATTATTGAAAAATCTGTTATGAGATATCTTGGTTACATACTATGATTTTTATGCCTTGTTAAAAATAATCTTAAAAATCATTGATAATAAAGCATTAGTTTAAATAAAACACTACTCAAAACTCTTTGAATCAGGATGCTAATCCAACTTATTTTTATCTATAACTTTCCTCTCATGGCACTCATTTGAGAATTGTACATTTGTATACTTTGAATGCTTAACTGTTCATTGGGGACTTAGATTTTGGTGTTCCATATTTTAATTAGTTCTCTCACCTTATTGTATATTAGTCCTACATGAGAAATATTTACTGCAAAGATTTTTCCCCCAAACTATTGCTTCCATTCTTATGTTTGTTACCTGGATTTTGTTTGTCCAAAAACTATTCAATTTCATAGAATTAAAAATATTTTATCTCTTGTGATAGCTTCTAGCTCCTCTTTGATTAGGAACTCTACTAGTCATGACTTTGCTCCGGGTCACTTCTAATTATAACATAGTTCTACTTTTAATGTTTAAATGATATATTCATTTTGAATCAATTGTGGTATGTGGTAGAACATTCTATCTAAACCTAATTTCTGCCAAAGTGATTTCCACTTATCCAAGCAATTCTTATCAAATAAGTTCTTCCTTAAGTCTGTAATTAAATGCCTTAATAATTTGTGTTTGTCTAATATTTTGATATTGGATTCAATTGTTTTTATTCCTTCTTATCTAGTCTATCCCACTGGTCTATTCTACTTCTTAACAACTGGTTTTGCTGATTACTGATTTATGGTATAATTTGACATCTGGGAATGTTATTTCCCTTTCATTCCTTATTTTTCATTATTTCTCTTGATTCTTGCCTTATTTTCCCTCTCCAAAGGAATAGAGGCAATTTTAAGGTATGTTTAAGATTAGGATAAACAGGGGATATTTTAACACACACATGAATATCTATGTATGTATTTATATGTATATATGTTAATTTTTTTCTACTTATGAGAGAAACAGGGAATAAAGTGAGCATTAAATACTTTCTGTTCTATATAATTTTAGCATTATAAACTGAATTTTGCTGAGGGGAGAGGGGTGTCCACCTATTTGATTACTAATATGAACTTGAGCAAGTTATTTTTTTCCTTGAGCAAGATTCATTTCCTCATTCATTTCATCCTCATCATGAAATGCTTATAGTTCTTTTTACTTACCTAATAGCGCTATTGTTGGAATCATGTAAATAATTATTTAAAACATAAAATATCATTTAAAGGTGGATTCCTACGATGATGATGATATGAGTCTATAAATTAAAGCTTTTCTAATTTTCAGTATTACTTCAGGTCAACCTGGGTTGGAGCCCTAACTCTGATACATTCTGACTATGTGTCTGGGCAAGTCATTTAAACTCTCAGTAAACTAAGACCACTAAAGTATCTGATCATTTGTTGCTAAGTTTTGGGGAGCTTTGACTTTTTCCAGTAAATAAAAAAGAAACTATTCAGAAAAACTCTGGCCTTATTATATAACAACCCTATTGTCATTTTGCAATCATTGCAGATGAAAACAAACCTCAACTTGAGACACTGAAAAAGATGTGGTTCTGGACAAATTCATACAAAAAAGGCTGGGGTGTGAAGTGTTGACAATTATTTCTCTCTTTTCAGATCCCTGTCAAACACTCTTAAAAGGAATATGGGCAAATGTCCAGAATCTCCTCTTTATCCCACCAGTCTTGCTGAAAACCTCTTGGGTATCTGAAGGGTCCATATTGCCTATCTTGAATTACAAGAAATGAGTGATACTAAAAGTGGGCTAGGAGCCTTTCTCCCAATTATCTCCCTGTTTAGCCACACTGCCGGATAAATTACTTTATCTCCTGTGGAACTGCCTCTGCCTTTGCAAGGATATGTGGCAGATGCTTAATAGGACAGAGCAGTAGCTCTATGTAACAGCTAAAGCCAGGAAATAAAGAATATCCTATTCAGTCGTAATCACAGGAAGAGGAATTTAAGGAGGCAGATAAAATAATTGTCAATGTTGGAGAGGGGCCAAAGGTGCCAGGAAGTAGCCAAGTAAAGCAAGTGGTCAGAAGCATAGTGTTACATCTTAAACCAGAGAAAGACTTCAATGGCCAGTACTCCCATTTGCCACTATAAATATAATTGGGGAAAATATTCCCAGCTTGAGCACTGGGACAAAAAAAAAAGCTTTGTTGGTAGAACTTTTGTTTTACTTTTTTTTAATTAGTATATTTTTCAGGGAATCTTCTAAATATAGAGTAGCATGGAAATTCTCTCCATTGATCCAATCAATAGTCTTAGATAGTTGACTGGACCACTGACAGGTAAAATGACTTCCTCTTTCCCATAGATATTCAGCTATTTTATTTTGTGTGGAAAAAAAAAAAGACTTAAACCCACATCTTCCTGAATCCGATCCTTCAACCCCACTTAAAGTAGGGAAGGGAAGAGAAGGGAAGGAGAAAGGGAAGGGAAAGAGGAGGGGAAGGGGAAGGGAATGGAGAAGGAGGGAAGGAATAGGGAAATGAAAGTGTTAAAAGAGAAAGACACATATAGGAAAGAGGGAGAGGAGGAGGAATGAGAGAGAGAGAATCTGAAGATATGCAATTTTCTCAGTGTAGGGGAACTATAGTGTGGGAGCTCCCTTTACCAAGGTAAATCACTAGGATTTAAGGGAGAAATTCTCTGGGACTAATTGATTTGTCCAGGATTACACAGCTAATACAGACCAAAGGTAGTTAATGAACCTAAGTCTTCCAAACTCCAGGCCTAGCTGTCTTGTGCTCTAACTCTCTTTCATTTATATTACCTTTAATACAATGTAATGGAACTAAGACTTTCACTTTATGTATATCTAAGCTGAGTTTACTTTACATTTTTTTTAACGATTTCATTGTTGTAGGGAACACTACTTAAGGGAACTTCTTCAAATTGTATCAGCTGCCTGTTCTGGTACTTCAAGTCTTGGAGTATATCATTGCCTTGATTATAGAGAGGTCCAATGATGTGCCCAGAGTCAGCAGCCAGAATGTGCCAGATGTTAGAATTTACCCAATTATTCCAGACTCAAAGTCTGGCTTTTTCCCCACTATCCACTAGATGATATGGCCATCAATAGTCTTTCTGTGCTCCCCACCCCACCCCCTGCCCAGGAAACTTAATCAAGATCCTTTTATAGATAGAATGGCTGAAAATAGTTCTGGACACTTGAAGTACTTTAACCTACATTAACAAATATTTAGACCTTTTTCAAGATGCCCCAATTGACAGGAAATGAAAATTGAATGCTAAGAGAAGTCATGGCCTTATATGGGTCATTTTTCTTTTAACAAAGACTTTTTGTGTGGACCCAAGAGGAGAAAAGTTGTGTCATCCCATGGAAACTCCCAGCATGTGTGAGGCTCTCTCTTGTTAATCAATCTGTTCCATTGGCCACCCACTCACACTAATCCCTTCTTAGCCACACTCATCAAGGATACTGGGCATTCACTATCTCTTGGTAAATGTCATGCTTGGGCAAAACTAGCTGCCTAAATTGGCTGAGTTCTTGCTTCAGGGAAAAAGTCTGATATTGGCAGTGTAAGAAGTGTAAGAAGGAACTTGCATGATCTAACTGGAGACAATCATCTTTAGTCAAGTTTCTAAAAAATCCTCTTTTCCCCCGAATTCAAATGAGAAACAATTCTAAAACTGTTTTTTTTAATGTTATGATAACTCACTTCAGTCACTATTACTATAGTCTGACAGAAGAATGAACTTTACTATTTCATAGATCAGGTTAACGAAAAAATCTACCCAAACCATGCACTGAAAATAATGACCAACAACAACAACCAGCACAAATAGTTACCCACCAATACCCTGGTATAATTATCCCATGAAGCATCCCCAAATGAACATACCAAGTTGGTCATTTACCTTGAGCTGTCCCAGACACCTTTCAAGTAGAATATGCCTTCGTGGAGGTATTGAATCTGTAAAGCAATTATTATAAGCATAAATTTTAGGTAATGGAATTGTATCTACAGTGTTAGCTAAGAGAATACTCTCCAATAAATATCTTTTTCTTTATCCATTGGATAAAAAGAAAAATTTTATGGAAATACATATTTCAGTGTGTACAGTATATTCATTTCATTGACAGTAATCTTTAATTATAGTTTTCAAATTTATCACAGTTCATTCCGAAAAATGTCTAAGCAGCCTTCTAGATATCTCTTATAACTCCAGAATTTGACTTATATGTAGGTTTCTACCCTTAGTTCCCACACAATAAACAAGCTATAAACACAACAGACTCAGGATAGTCTCTATTTGTCAGTCAGAAAACATAAAGACTGATTCCCAAAGCCCATCTAAATGACTCTCCTTTCTTCAGTAGGACTTCACTTCACAACACCCTCTATAATCTTTTGGATTTAACTACCCTAGAGTTCAGCCCCCAATTTTAAGACTTCCTTGTAAAGACCAAGTTTATGAAGATATACCTGCTCCTCTGAAATGGGGACGTGAATGAACCATTAATCCTTTATGTAATGTCAATGAACAGTGAGTACCCCAGGTAAAGGCAAATCTATACACTACCAAGGAAACATCATCAATGATAGAAAAGTGTCAAATGCACTATCAATAGATGCCACTTTTATCTTTTACAGGGAGCCATATGTAATGTCAGAACAGAAGGCACCCTTTTTAACATCCAAGAATGGTTTTTGTTTGTGTTTGTTTTATGTTTTATTGATCTAGAGGGATGCAAAACATGAGGCCTTGAGGTCACATGTGGCCCTCTAGATCCACAAGTGACTGGCAAAGGTTTTCACTTGAGGACCTAGAGGGCCACATATGAATTCAAGCCCTCAGGTTCCCCACTCCTGGCTATAATTTCACTGATATAAGGAACTCTGGATATGGAAATCCCTTCTACCAATACGATTAGAATCTTCTAAAGCCTAAAGATGCTTGTCAGGACAGAGAAATAACTTTTATTATTCAGAGATTGCTTGTAGAGTCCTTCCAAATCCTTCACTGCAAATTCTCAGCAAGGTCAAAATCACTTGAAATATTGAGCACAAATGACCTGCCTAGGACTACACAGTCAGTATGTGTTAGAAACAGGATTTGATCCCAGGTCTTGGTGACTCCAAGCCCAGTCCTCTTTTTGCTACAATACATTACCTCTCTTTAACCTTGTTAAGGAGTTAATCATACCAGTATCCTCCATGTTATGCCCTTATTTGATCCTCACATTGACCCTGAGAGGTAGGTATTATTATTATCCCAGTTTTATAGAACAGGAAACTGAGGCATACAGGATTAAGTGACTTGCACAGGGTCATGCAGGTAGTAGTGTCTGAGTTCAAATTTGAACCTAGATCTTCCTGGTTTCAAGACCAACAAACTACCCACTGTGTCACCTCACTGCTTCTAATTTGTGAGGCTATTACAATTTATCTACAAAAAATAGAAATAACTTTTATTATTCACAGATTGCTTGTAGAGTCCTTCCAAATCCTTCACAGCAAATTCTCAGCAAGGTCAAAATCACTTGAAGTATTGAGCTCTGAAGAATGACACAAGATAAAATTACCTGAGCTGTCCTAATTCCCAAATGTCTGAACAAATAAAAGTCTTAGTACCTGATGTGAGAAGTTTTGAAATAGAGTGAGCAGACATCCTTTCTGACCCTTGATTGTTCTTGTCCTAATGAAGTAGGATAAATGTGATAATTATGGTAATAAGGAAATAAACAGTGCAATATTAGCTTCCCTCCAGGACCTCCATGTCTTCATATCCATTCAAATTCTGATCAAGAGGATCCCAATGCAGCAGAGGCTGGTCCCCAGGTCCTATCAATGAGAAAAGGAGCCTTTTCAGCATCTTCAGTCTCCAGGATGGGGAATCTGGCTCCTCTCCTAATCTCATCTTAATGAAACCTCACAGCTCCTCTGGAGCCTGGAGCAAAAAAAAAGGATATGGAAACACTTCAGAAATGAGGAATTCGATCCCTTCTAAGGAAAATCTTGCTGATGTTTATTCTCATCATTGCCCGGCACTAATGTGCCTTCGTCTTGGCAGCTGCTCCCAATTCACCCTGGGGGTTTGTATTAGTTATGGAAGGAAAATCAGCTAGAAATGGCTTTGCAGATTTTTTCCCTTTCTTATTTCATTTTCAGTCTGCTCTTTCACTCCATATTTTCAGAACATATGATGTTGATCGTGTCAGGTTAACAACTTTCAAAGAGAAATGATTTGGAAAAGTCTGCTTGCTAATTTAGCTTGGGCCTCAATACACCTGTTAAGCAAATATGAAGAGGGAGAGTAGAATGAAATGCAGAGAAGGAATTTTGAAGGGGCTACTGCTACTTTGCTTCCAAAGAAATCTTATCTATTTATTAAACTCTGAAGATAGCAGCAAGGGAAGGAAGTAGGTTTTATGACGGGAAGTAGTATAGATAATGAATGGTGTACGATAGTATTCTGTTGAGAAGAACATCAGCTTGAGTGGCAGAAGTATCGAATTTTTTTTTGAAACTCCATGCTGTAACTTTTTCCATAGGTGTATGGAAAGCTAAGCCTTAGAGGCCCTGTGGCCCATTCTCCTCATTTTACAAGTGAAGAAATGAGGAAATAGTCTCAGAGACCTTAAATGATTTGCCCAAAATCACACTGGTACTAACTTCAGAAGATAATGGGTTTGATCCTAAAACCTGAATTACACACACACACACACACACACACACACACACACACACACACACACACTATCCCATGCCATTTAACTTTCCCTTTATTACCCTTATAAAAATATTCTTTATTGTGATTTATAAAAACCCCTGGTTTATGGACAAAGAAAAATTATAATAATCGATAATAAACATAAATGCACAACAAAAAAGCATGTCTGCAGAGATTCTTTGTGTTAAAATGAAGAACTGTACCCAGAAGTTCTGGATATAAGTTAATTACTTATGAGATCTCTCACATAGAGTTTCTACCTCTAGCATAATTCTTTCTCATGTTTCCTTTAACTTCCCTCTCTTACACAATATATATTGAGAAGCAGAATGGTGGCAAGCTTGTGAACATTGGAGATAGGAAGATCTGAATCCAAATCCTGCATCTGATAAAATTTGTAATGCTCATTAAGTCACTTAGCCTCTTTAGGCTGTATTTTCCGTTTATATTGAATGAAACTTTGAACCTAGGGTAACAAGGATCTTAGTTCAAATACACAGACATTTACTGCATATGTGACTTCCAGAAATTTGATTAACATCTGTCTAGCTTTGTTTTCTAATATGAAAAATAGGGACAATATTAACACCTACCTAACAAGGTTGTTGAGAGAACCAAGTAAAACATGTAGAGCTCTCTGTAATCCCTAAATTGCTAGTTATTATCATTTTATAATTATTTATAGTATTAAAAGATATTCCACATAGGAGACTGTGAAACAGCAATTCAATTTTCTAATATATTATCAGGGAATGGAAGACAAAAATCCAGAAAGCACAGTGACCAATTTTTAGGTTTTTATTCCTCCAAAACCATATTTACAAAGTAATAGCAATAATGCTCTTAGATTTA
Organism: Petaurus breviceps papuanus; assembly: GCF_028583685.1. NCBI lineage: Eukaryota > Metazoa > Chordata > Mammalia > Diprotodontia > Petauridae > Petaurus > Petaurus breviceps. Next base: position 32,617,019 of record NW_027185712.1, read on the forward strand.
AAAAAAAAAAAGTAGAAATCATTAGCCTTAACTCAAAAGAAAAAAAAATGTGAGGGTATTTTATATATAACACATGTGATATAACAAATACTGTAAGAATGTGCAACTTTAGTGCTTAAGCAGCTAATGGACTAGAGTGTTAAGATCTCTGGCCTTGGTAATTGTGATCTTGACCTCTCACATCACCCCTAAAACCTTATTTTCTTCTATAAAATGTCGATTCAACAATTGAACAATTATGAAGTAACTATTAGGTACCAGGTACTGGAGATTCAAAAACAAAATTGAAACAGTCTTGGCCCTCAAAGAACTTATATTCTCCCTGGTGAGGGTTTGGAATACATAATATTTGTCATTCGTCTGACAAAATTAAGATGAAAGCAAAGATATATTTGAGAAAAAAATTTCCATAAATGATTAATAAAAAATTAACTTTCATATTTTCCTCTCTCAAAAACTTTAATGTTTAACTACCTCTTGATTTTATTACTCTTTTTTCCCATTAATTTGGAATTTTGTGAGTCTCAATTGTTCTATGTCTAAACTCAGTCCTAAAAAGGAACAAAGTACCATTGTGAAAAGCTGTGATTGTGTCACTTCTAACCTTACTGGAAAACATTTATTTTTTGGTTACCATACAAAAAGCCCTGTTTAAGCAAGATTTTTAGCCCACAGCTTTTCTGATTGAAATAATTTGGATAGCTAGAAGGTAATTTGGAAAAAAAAATGAAATCTGTGTACAGGGAACATTTTCACAAGTTAATCCCTTTGAAAAATGATCTAATAGCCAATTATAGGTGGCTTGTCCCAGCCTGCCTCCTCTAATACACATGGAAATTCTCTTAGCTCCCCTCAACACAAGAAGAGGTAAAGCAACAATCACTTTTATAGGGCTTGTGACATGTCCTATAAATTGTTCAAGAGAAAAAAAAATTGAGCCAGTGATAAAACCTATTGTGTGCAGTATCAGGAAAATTAGCCAAAGATGAACAGACCTTCAAGATGACAGATGTTTATTGCTTAAAAACAAACAAACTAAAAAAAAAACTACTTGGGAAAAAGCCCCACCTAAATTCACTATAGCTGAGACACTACACAATACTAAGACTGTGCTGCTGAGCTGGTCCAATGAAGAGCACCCCTCCCCAGGTAGTAAGCAAGCTCTCAGATACCATTGGAGGTGTTCGTCTTTGAGTATAGTTATTGTGGAGAGTTCACATGACTCTTCCTCAGCAATGGCTGCCTTCATTTTGTGTTAATGCCCAATATATTTAACTCCCCACAATAAAATATTATGCCAACTATCTTTCAAAGTAGGTATGTATAATTGTGCTACTATTTTTATCCACCCTGTTAGTAATAGCTGTGAAGTTGATTCAATGTGGCAATTCCATAAAGATTAATTTATGAGATTACAATTTGTCATCAAAGAGTGATCAAGATTAGGTTCCTGAAAGAAATGCTTAGAGATAGTGTATTTATCACATGGAGCACAATTGCTTTTGCTAGCACCAACTACCTAAGCCACTGGGGCGGAATGAATCCCCTCCCCCCATACACAAACAAACTAGTTAACTCAAGTGGTCCCCTATGAAGTATAAAATCCTTTGTTTGGCATTCAAAGCCCTTTTTAACCTGGTCCCGTCCTATGTTTCTAGGCTTCTTATGCCTTACTCTCCATAATATCAATCCAGTGTACCTGTTTCCTTGCTGTTCCTCACAAAAGACACTCAATCCCCTCTCCACCCCCATCCCCAGTTCCAGACATTTGCTCTGGCAATCTCCAGTCCTGGAATTCTCTCCCTCCTCATCTTCTGTCTCCCCTGGATTCTCTGGGTTTTTCAAATTCTAGCTAAAGATCCCACTTTCTTCAAGAAGCCTTTCCTGATTTCCTCCGATACTAATGAGATTAGCATTAGCCCTGAAAATTTCTCTCCAAGTTATTCTTTATACATTTGTTATGATTTCCAATTTATTCTGTATATATTTTGTTTGACTATAGTCACTTATATGTTCTGTCCTATATTAGATTTTGAGCTCCTTGAGAGCAGGAACAAGCTTTCAATACCTTGTGATGGGCACATCACAGGCATTTACTGGTTGGAGCAATGGCTAGAGGTCTGAACCTATAGTCAGGAAGACCTGCTTAAAACAGAGTTTCAGACATGTATTTGCTATGTGACTTTAGGTAGGTCATTTAATCTCTGCCTCAGTTTCCTCAATTACAAACCAGGTACCTATAACATCAATGGGATTTAAGATTTTCCTTGCCCATTAATAGGCCTCACATGGAGCCTATTAAGGGAAATTAGCTTAGGAGAAGCTTGCTTCTAAGAAGGCTTTCACACCTTTTGCTAATTTCTAATTAGGCACTGAGTCCCAAGGGTTGTGAGGCCTTCTGGCTCTGAGAAGTGTATGTATAATCTGAGTTGGTATTTTACTTTGGGGGCTTACTTATGAGAAGGATCTTGTGATTTCCTGGTTGAGATTCTGAGTGGTCGTGTTGATGAGGTTTCAGTAGGGTTGCAGCGAGTTGTGTCTAAAGAATTACAAAGACTCAAGCCAACTCCAAACCAGTAGGAAAGATTTATTATAGTTTTGAGGTTTCATGCTCTGGCTGGTGGCTAAGTCCCTTTGAGGAAAATGGCCCCTCAGTAAGGCAAGACACACAATTTTTATAGAGAATATGATGCTGATTACACAATCAAGATTTACATAAAATTATGGGAACATGATTGATAGAAGGGGTTTGTTAAGGGAGTAGGTAATGGAGGAGGGGTCCCAGCCTTAGTGTAACTGTGCATGTGGTTACCCATAATGCATACAGTTAGGGGGCATGTATGTATGGTAATGATATTATAATACACTTTATGTCATAGGTTCACTCTAGGTCTTTTTGCTATTACTGTGCAAGGGGCTAACATAAGGTGGGCCCCTTCTACTGTTCGGTGGTCAGGTATCCTGCTCTATATCCTGGTGGTGCTGTTTTCTGATAGGCTAGCTATTGTGGCTTTGTCTGGTCAAGATGGATAGTTATGTATTGTGGTCCTGTCTTGGACTAAATGTATGATGTGATTGTGATTGCACACCTGTTCTCCTGGGAAAGGGTCTGGTGGGAGGATGCAGAGTTATTTGGGAACACCTGTTATTTCTGTGGGAATTAAGAGTTCAGGGATACACTTGTTCTAGTGAACAGTGAGGCATAAGTTAGGACATTGGTGGGGGGGAAGGGGTAAGGTATGGAGGGTGGGGGCTAGGTAGATACAGTGGGCCCGTAGTGATGTTTGGATATTGGGGCTGAGGGCAGTTCTGTTAGGACTCCATCAATATGTTCAGAGCTTCCCACCTGCTCAGATGTAAAGTCTCTCTCGATCCAGGGATGTATCTAAAGTGTATAGTTCATTCGGGCAGTCAGAGCCTTGTCTGTTGGTCTTTATTTCTCTGCTTGTATTTTTCTTAAGTTCAGGGTGCTGACTTTTCCCCTTAACTAGTGAATGTAATTAAAAGATTGTTGACCCCTTGAACAGCTATCTTTCCTAGTAAGGTGGATCTAAGAACCTGTGCCAGCAGTCATCCTGGGTATGCCAATGTGGTTGCCACTGCAGCATCATAACAGTACCTACCTCACAGAGTTGTATGAGGATCTAAAGAGCTAATATTTGTAAAGTCCTTAGAACAGTGGCTGGTGTACAGCAGGTGTTTAATAAATGCTGGGGTTTTTAATTTTATTTTCTCTTGTTGACAGTACTTAACAGACAAAGCAGGTCATAGGAAGGAAGGCATGATTCACAAAATCTCAGCTTCCCACTCCACACTATTATCTCTTCATAGTTACACTTACATTTAATACAAGCAAGACCCCTGTGAAGCTTTTCTTTGTGATATGATTCATGGTATAAGCTCCAAAATTTCCCGTTATAAATCCTCAAATTCTGAGGATACAAATAGAAAAGTCAAAGTCCATGATCTCAATGACCCAGTAGATGGGTAGATGACATTATGATGAACACAAAATACAAGAGAGGACAAATATCAAATAATGTAGAGTGAAGAAGGCAGGGTCAAGAAGAACAGTCTCTACACCAATTATAGCTATGTAAATACAGATGACAATAGGGGCAACACAGGTTGAATGTGTAACAACTTTGTTACAGATAATAAACATTGCTTTTAAAACTGCTAAATAAAATACAAGTCCACAAGCCTATGCAAAATCATTTATAATCATTTTCTCTTTTCCTTGTCTTTATTTGTACTTAATTTGGTTCCTGTTTATATATCAAATATTAGTACTTATTGATGGAATATTAGTATATTTTCCAAATTTGGGGGGGGGAATCAAACTTCCATTTAATAACATGGCTAAGTTAAAGTTCCTAAGCAAACACAGCTCTCCTGAGAAATATTAATTAACAATGAAAAAGAGCATGATGGTAAACAAAGAACCAAAGAAAAATAAAACTGAGCTTCTCTGTCCCATAAACAATGGCACAAGGAGACAGGGTTGATGCAAAGGATGTCTTCTCATTAAGTTATGGTTCATGGAAACCAAGCCAAGGAAATGGGATTTACAAATGGTGATATCCTGGGAGGCTAAATCTATAGTTGTTGTCATCACTGTTGTCATCTCTGTTCTAGGGGCAGTGCTATAGCAGAGAAGCATGAAATTTCATAGAGTTGAGTACATAAGGAAATTCTCCAAGACCAATAGGCTTTGACTTTTGGGGGATACCTTAGGAGAAAAAACTGAAATGATCAGGATCTTGGTCTGGGTACTCCAGGGACAAGTCTTAATATTGTAGTTCTTCAATGGGTAACTGCCTGAAGGAATAGATAAACAGGGTAGATAGAAATCACCCAAATTAGAAAGAAAATACAGCAGTATACAGGGCTAGGTATTGAATATGGTGTTACATACAGAACAAGAGCTAGATGGTGATAGTGAACCAGGACTATGGAAGAGTGTGAAGATAAGCTCCAGGCAGTCTCCACCTCTGTGCTATAGGGAAGCAGGCTATAGGGAAACAGATCCTTATTGCAGCTGAACATTGTCTCACTCCAGGACTACAGTAGGAAATCAAACATAGGCCTACCCAACAGTATTGAAACTGTGGACACAAATCAACAGAAAACAAAACAAAAACCCCTATTACAATGAGTAAATGATAGGAATTTAAATAATACCAAAATAAAGTACAAGGAGGAGTAAATAACTAAAATAAGTATATTCTACATGTCCTACTGTATCAGCAATGCAATATTCACAATGCCTACGAAAATTACGGATATGCTGATGTAATTATCCATCACAAAATATATCAGGCTTGCTACATGGGGGAATAAGCTGGAACATTTATTAAAATACCAAAAGACTGAGTCCCAAAACCAGAAAGTCAAAGCCATCAGAGTAGTTATGAAATTGGCACAGGCAGATAAAGTAGAAAGCACCCACATTCTCAAGCCTTTAAAACAGAACAGGCTACCTCAGGCAAAGGTCCTCCTCTCCCCACTCACAGCAACCACCCAGTAACCAGGAAGCGTGCTCCCAGCAGCTCCGGCCCCTAGCAGTCCTCAGCAGGAGTCCTTAGCAGAAATTCTGGCTGACTCAAAAAGTGGTTCGCACTGCCGCTGCCGCTGCCTCTGCTGCTGCTGCCGCAGTCACCACCACTGCTAGCCACCGCAGAAACTCTCCCTTGGCTTCCGCTTCCTCTTTCTCTGCCCCTTCCTGCTACATCAGCAAGTCCAATAGGGCAAGGAAGATCTTTAAATCCCCTAACCCTTACACCTACTTTAATGGATTATTGTTTCATGGAGATGGCCCCAAGTTCTAGAGACTATGCCAGTGGAGCCCAAGCTCTGGTAGATTCTATCATGCTAGAAAAAAATCAAGTATGGCCCCAGGAACAAACTAAGTCTTTGTTGTGAAGAGCAGATGGGATAATCATAAGGATTAGTGTGTGGCCAATAGGCTGAACACCTGGTTCTGAAGTTTATTGGGACATGGTAACCCATCAACAATAATAATAAAAATTTAAATAGACCTCACTCTGGTGATGCACCTTTCCACTTAGAAAATGATGGTGGGAGAGTTAACATATTGAGACCTGAGGGTGCTAAGAATCACATGAACCATCAACAAAGTTTTCATTTGACTCTTCCTAATTCTACATGTGAGATTCTTTTTGAATAACCAACAAGTGGACATATCTTAGAGACAATAGATCATTTTAGACCAAAGGAAATGATAGCAATGTGAAAGGCAACTAAAGAAAAATTTAATATCTCTAGATACATTCTAGATACAAGAGAAGGAAAAGACCAATAAATTGAGCACACACTAAAATATGAATAATAAACCCAAGAAATAAAAAAAATCTCCAATTAAATATAAAACTGAAATTATGAAAAGTAAAAAATAAGGTAGTAAAGAGAAGAAAAAAGTTAATGAGTAGGTAAGACAAAAAGTTGACTTCTTGAATAAAAGACACTAACCAAATTAAAAGAAGAAATTCAAATCATTAATGTAAAAATATAAAAGAAGAGAGATGACAACAGGTGAAGAGAAAAAAAGGACTTATTAAAAATCTATTTGGTCCAATTTTATGTCAACATAAATAATAAAAAAAGATAAATAATTGAAAAAATATAAAATATCCAGATTAACAGAAGTAGAAAGAGGAAATTTAAACAATACCATCTCAGGAAAAAAAATAGAATAAGTGGTAAATTAACTCCAAAAAAAAAAAGAGGACCACATAGATTTACTAAATAATTCTATTAAAATTTAATTAAAAATTAAAATTATATTGCTACAGAAATTGTTTGCAAAAAATATAGAAGAAAGATATGCAACAAAATTCCTCTGTGGAAAAAATATGTTCTTGATAGCTAAACTGGTTAAAGATGAAGGAAACTATAAGCTGTTACCTCCAATGAACATGGAAAAAAATATTGAATTAGCTAATGGGGTCACAATAATATATTAAACCACATTATTTAGATTAATTACAGGAAATTATACCTGCTTCAACACATGGAAAACTATAAGCATAGACAATTATATTAGTCATTCAACCAATAAGCATTTATTAAGTGCCTACTATGTACCAGGCACTGAGCTAAACACTAGAGTAGCAAAAAATAAAGATAAAACAGCCTTTGCCCTCAAGGAGCTCAACAATAACAACAACAATAATATACTTTTATCAATAGTTACAGACAAAACTTTTTGACAAAACACGACTCATTTATATTTAACAAAAATGAAAAACAAATTATATAGGAACAAATTAACATGTCCTTAAAATCACAAACAGAATTTGCACCAAATATAATCTACTTATATAGATGTAGATATATAAATATACATGTATTTATGTATACAGATACATAAGAATATGTGTTTGTTTCGTGCAAATGGCATAGCATCTAATAGGTTAAAAGAATGTAACTGACTCAAATGAAAATGAACTTGATGGCAAGAAAATTATTTTAGGTGACTTTAACATTACTTCTAAGATTGAAAAAAAAGTAACAGAAAGATAAACAAGGAGGGCATTGTAGGATTATTATTGAATGGAAATTTCAAAATACATATATTATTCATTAGCTGTATAAAAATGTATCATGTAAGAAGACTTAAGGCATGAAATAATCATAGAAAAGGATAAATAGTAATATAGCCTTTAGATCACATTTCAATGTAATAGAAATTATGATAATGAATTCCCTAACATTGAACAAAAAATTCAGCATCACAATCACAATTAAGGAATGGTATTTTAAACACTGAGTAGATGAATGAAAAATCATAGAAAAAATGATAATTTAAAGTGAATATTCCCAGTGAGACAAAAGTAACTAAATATATACAGTTATAACAGTCCTTAAAAAATCTTTATCTCTGAAGACATTTATTAATAAAATTAAAAAGAGAATTAATGGATTGCTTGTTCACGTAATGAAAAATGATAAATTCAACAAATTGGCAAGAATTGAAAGCATGAAAGAAGATACTTTCAAAAATCAAAAGAGAAATAACCACAAACAAAAGGACAACTGAAATAATAAACAAAAAAGACATATTTTTTGAAGTCTAAAAAAATCAATGAATCATTAGCTACCATGATGGATTAAGTGAGATAAGAAAACATCACCATCCATTTAAAAACTGAAAACAATGAATTTATAATTCAGAAAGAGAGTCAAGAAAATTTTCAGAAAATGACTGTCCAAAAATAGGACAGCAAAACTAAGTATTTGTTTTAATGGATAAATATATTCTATCCATTACAGAGTCACTAGTCAAGCTCAGGTTTTCTTCTAGACCATTACAGTAAACTATTCCCTCTCTACTCTAATACATACATCACATAATAGCTGTTGTCCTGATCTATGTCTTGCCACTGGACCCAGAAGGCTGCAGAGAAGATAGTAAAACTGGTGGCTTTGCACAGCACTCCCTCACTTAAATCCAATTCACTTGCAAGTCATGGCATCACTTTCCTGATGGTCCTCTTTGGGAGACTGAATGACAATAACAGCCAAAGTGATTTTTAAGTGCAAGCCTGTTCATGTCACTCGTCTACTTAATAAACTGAAATGGTTGCCTCTCTGTTTTTTCAAGTATCAAATAAAGAATCATCTATTTGGCCCTTCAAAAACTAGCCTCAATTTAACTTTTTAGACATATTACCTTTTATTCCCCTTTCCATACACTAAAATCCAGTCAAACTGACCTTACTATTCTTCATTCACTATCTACATCTCTTAATCAACAAGCATTTTCTTTGGTCCGGGGACTGTCTTAAGTACTGGAGACACAAAGACAAAAAAATAAAGAAGTTCTATCAAGACACTTTCTGGCTGTGTAACAATGGGCATATCACTTTTTGGATCTGTAAAAGGGAGATTACAACAGCACCTACCTACCAGGGTTTTTACAAAGATAAAATGAAACAATATTTGCAAAGCTCTTTGCAAAGCTTACATACTATATAAATATAGTTGTATTATTATTATTAATTAACATTTCACTGGGGGAGGCACTATATATATACAAATTTATATGATAGAGATAATGTGTGTATACACACACTTACATACATACATATGCATAAGCATATACTGCCTAATTAAGTATGGAATAACCTTAGAATTCCTTGTGTCCTTCAACTCTATACTCAAATAGTCCTTCCAAAATAAAACTCTGTAGTTGTTACTCTCTTCCCCATTTTTCCCCTAACTCAAGAGTAAGCTCTTTTTTTTTTTTTGCCTTTTAGAGGGCAATTGGGGTTAAGTAACTTGCCCAAGGTTACATGGCTAGTTTTTGTGTGTGGGTGTTAAGTGTCTGAGGCCAGAACCGAACTTGGGTCTTCCTGACTCTGGGGTCGGGGCTTTACTCACTACACCACCTAGCCACCCCCAAGAGTAAACTTCTTAAGAGCAAGCACTGGTTCATTTTTCTCTTTGTATCTCCAGTGCCTAGAACAGTTATGGGAAAATAATATGTATTTAACAAGTGATTGTTGATTGACTAATTAAAATATAAACTCCCCAGATCCATAAAACAGTACAGATTCCAAGCAACATAATTTCAGAAAGAGGAATAGAACATGTTACAAATGAATTCATATGGGGAAGAGAAGAAGGAACTCCTTACTAGACAAGTTTACAAGTGAATTATATCAATTATCCACAGAGTAATTAGTTCCTATACTGCATAAATTGTCACAGAAATAGAGAAATAATATACTCTGATAAAATGATTTTGTGAAACAAATATGGTCCTGATATATAAAACCAGAGATAAATCAGAAATAAAGATCTATAAACAAATTTCAGTCATGAACTCATATGGAAACATATAAATAAAATTATTAACCAAGAAACTACAACTATATATAAAATATTAATTGTTGCCAATTTTCATTTCTACCTAGCTACAAGGATTACTTAATATTAATAAATTAATTAGTATATATAAATAACAAAATTGATATAAATGTCAGTTTCACAATTATAACATCCTATGTGTTTAAATGATAAAAATGATATAATGATAAAAAAAAACCTATTTCTCTGCATTACTAACAAAATCCAGGAGAAAGAGAAATTATATACAAAATAACTAAAGAATCTACAAAATCCCTGAGGGAATTCACACACACACACACACACACACACACATATACACACACACACAAACACATGGTTTATATAAATCTAACCACAAAAAATCTTTATAGAAACAAAGAATGACTTTAATTTAATATATTTAAATCTTCTTTACTATAGTGTGATAACCTAATAAAAATAATTGTAGTGTTTAAAGAACATAAACTGCTGAGGGAGGAATTATTTATCTAAGAAGATTCATCATCATCAAATAGTAGGTCCACATGTATACTTGATTAAACTAGACAAACTAATTACAAAATTTCAATTGGAAGTCAAAGATTTTAGGATAATTTTTAAAGCATAGCAATTAATCAAATCTAATATTAAGAGATTTCAAGTTTCATTAGAGTAGTAATCGTGAAAAATCATCTTGTATATAAAAGTAAACTTACTTTTATATAAATAGCAGACTAAGTATAACCTAGCAGCAACCATATCTGGCACATAATAAATCTATTGACTTGAATACAAAAGGTTAGCATTTTGTAAAACAAAAACAAACTACTGAGGGAGGAGTTATTTAAGAAGACTCGGAAAATGATAAAGTAATTTTGCATAAAATAAGCATGGGCCAATATATCATAACATATACCATAATAAACTCCATATAATATAACTCTAAAAGGTTCTATCATTTAAAAAAAAGGAGTTGAATGGGCAGACATATTTTATAACTATAGTTAGAGTAATTCTTAACCAGGAAATGTATATGATGAATTATAAAAGTCAAAAATAAAATGTTAAATTTATTAAATTACATACAAATAAAATCAGTAAATTAAAATAAGATAAAACTATATTTATTGGGAAAGTATTTACATCAAACATTTCTATAAAAGTCTGACATCTGAAATCTATAGGAAATTGATGCAAAAATTTTAATAATGAGTCATTTACTGATAAGAAAATGGTAAAAGGGTACGAAAAACAATTTTCAAAAATAAAATGTATACTACCTAAATCCACATAAAAAATAACATCAAGTCACTAATAAAAACACAAATTAGAATAAACCTCTTGTATTAGCTTATTTATATTGAATTAATAAATAAGAAAAAAAATAGATATGGAAAAAATGAAAGATTTGTAGCAAGATATGAACCATGAATTATTCAAAATATTCTAATACACAATTAGGTATTATCCAAGAAAACTATTCCTATTACTTTGTTTATCCTTCAAAAAGGTCAATTATAGAAAGAAATATTCTAAAAGTATCACAGTATCCATGGCAATAGTATTAGTAGGGAAAATAAATTGGAAACAAATTATGTACTCATCAATTGGGGAATTACTGAGTAAATCGTGGAATGTGAATATAGTAGTATTCTATTGAATTATAAGGAAAGATAAATATGAAAAAGAATTTGGAGAAATATTGCAAAATATTTCTGAACTTATGAATATCAAAGAAATCAGAATCAAAACAATATGTACAACACTACCAGAATGGAAATGAGGACATCACTCAAACAGAACAAAATTCAAATCAAATTCAGTGTCTATTGAAGTTTCTAGATGACTGAATTTAAAATACTTTCACTCTGTTAAGGAACGAATGAATAAAAATTAGGTGTTTGCTATGTGATAAGCATTAGGGATCCAAATAGAAAAGTAAGACAGCTCTCCTTTGAAGGAGTCCACATCTAACTTAGGGAGTTAACACATTGAGAAGATTTCATTTGCCAGTTGAGTGGAAAGGCCCATGGTCCTCAATGTATAGTGGCAAAGCAAATGGCAATGCATCTCCATTTCTGTCATTTCCACTGAAGAAATCATATCAGCTTCTGATGTTGAACCATTTGACAGTACCAAGCACTGTGTTGGTAAGAGCTTTATTTTTTTGGGAAACAATATGAGCAGAAAGTTACACGTGTCACTGGTCAAAAGTGCTAATATTAGTTTTGCTAACCTGTCCTTTTATGGATAATCAGGATGATTATTAAGAAGTAATTTATATATTAAAGCCCAATTCAATAATAATTTTGGGGGAAGGCTTATATTTCATCTGTAATTGTGACCCAGGGCATTGAAGAAGTAAGTCAGGGAAATTCACATCAGAAAGTCTTAGAATCACAGAGTTTAAAGCAATTTTCAAGGTCATATAATAAAAGCAAAACAGGAACATTCCAGAAATCCCTCTGTGCCATTCTACCAATTTAGTATTCTTAGTGAATGTACCAGTCTTATGATATCAGAGTCTTAGGAGAATCAAAATCATAGAAAATTCAAATATAATGGTAAGACGAAAAGACAAATAGATTTAGAAAAAATAAAGAGGTATCAGCTATGTGTAGAACAAAAGGCCTCCTAGCTATACATTTCCAACCTTGGTTATCATGCTAATACTTGAAGGAGTAAGTATACTGACACCCAGTTGTTGGTTAGTTCTTTGGAAGTCTAGAATGGTCTGCGAGAAGGAGGATCTAGAATTAATGTCTGATTTGCAAAATGTTTGAAAACAAAGGGACTTATTAATTAACATGACTAAAGAAAGTTGATGCTTTAAGGATGTTTATATTTGTGAGTAGGGTATTCGGGCGATTTTTAATACAATTAGGACTTTCAGCCATGGATAAATAGTTCACAGTTAATTCTCTTGGCTGAACTTCCACCTTGGGAGCATGAGGGTGATTGAGAATTAAGATTACTTGCAGAAGGAACCACCAGCCAACAGGACTGAGAGCACACTGACTTTCAGTGCTTAAGAATGAATAAATGAATGAATAAGTGAATTAATAAAAATTGAGCAATTACTATATATTGGCACAGTGTTAAGTGTTGGGGAATACAACATACATAAAAGAGCCAGTCCCCCTACTTTCTAGGAGCTTATGTTCTGAAAGGGGAAATAACACATAAAGTGTAGTAATGGCCACTAAAGGGAACTTGGTCTGAAGATTTAATAAGCACAGTTAGTTGATCCATCAGGCAGCCAATTGTAATAATTTTTTACAAAAGTAGTATTTATGATTTACTGTGCCCAGAGCAAGAAAGGCAACACGATATTTCATAGAGTGCTAGACTTAAAGTCAAGAAGACATGGGTTCAAATACCATATCAATCAATTAATTAACATATATTAAGCATCTACTACTGTACTAAGTGCTGGGGATACAAAAATAGTAAAAAAAAAAAAAATAGTGCCTGACCTTGGAAGGAACTTGCATTCTAATGGGAGAGACAACAAACCATACCATCCACATACCGCTATTGGACCCTGGGCAAGTCACATGGGGGCCTCTATTCTTTATCCATAAAGTGAGGAGGCTGAATTAAATGGCCTATAAAGTCCTCCTGGCACCCCGTGGCAAAAGCTGGAAACTGGGGGAGGTACTAATACTGATCACAAGCAGATGGCAAGGTGACAAGGACGGGTGGCAGGAAGAGATGGGAAGCTCAAAGCATGATCTTGGGGTGGGGGCCAGCTGGTATGCAATCAATCCCAGCAGACCCCCAGGAAAAGTGTTCCAAATGTGAGTGGATTATGTTTTTCAAAGACTAGAGACATGGATTCTTATGGTCTTGAGGGTCAGAGGTACAGTGCCAAAGATGCTTCTGTAACCAGAGAGAAATTCAAGATTGAATAAAAATCATTCCAGTCCTAATAGCTTTTTCATGGGAAACCAGTGATATGTGTGAAGGCTGAGAGTCAGAGCCTTCAAAGCAATGCGTGAGTGGATCAGTGGCACATAATGGGCATAACTGGTCTGAAACATAAATAACGGCATGCCTGTGAAAAGTGTCATAAGAAGATGTGGATCAGTCAAGTCATATAGCAAGACTGAGGGGCAATAAATGGATAGCTTCAGTCATGCATTAGTACCCCCAAGACAAGAAAAAAATCAGAGGAAAGCCTGTGTTGCATTGAGTATATCCTTTAAGAATGACTTGTGGAAAGGAATAGATTAAAATCACTTAAGAGGGGAAGGCATTTATGGATTATTTGTATTGATGGAGCAAAGAATACTCACAAAGATGAGGTCATGGATTCATCAAAGTAACTCAATAAGTTGCAACCATGGATAAAAGTAATAATGATAAACATTACAATGAGGGCATTTCTCATCAAATTCATTCCAAAGAATCAGGAACAAACAAAATTAATGTTCATGTCTCTTTTGTCTATAAAACTTTCATGATGGAATCAATATCAGATCTCATCTTCACCCACATGGTGTTCCACTTCCACAAGACAGAGATTGGAATTCCTTTATCTGATCATATTGTCTTCTTGTCTTTCCTTTTCAGTCTCACCAAAATATATAGATCAATCTCACCTGGGCCCTTAATGATAAAAGCCAATCCTTTTGGACCTGTATTGCAAATTTGCACCCACAAGCTTCAGAGTTTCACATAGATTCTAGGAGAACAATGATTCTTCTTCATACTTTGTAGTTTCTAAACAAATTAATCCACTCATTAAGGACATGTTATCAGCTACATGCAGATGTATAATCATTACCTTCCCCTCCCTTACCCTACACCCTGGAAATTCTGTTTTTTAAAATTCTTATTGTTCAAGCCTTAGTCAGGTGCCACCACCTCTGCAATGCTTCTCCTGATGCCTTATTCCCTAATTTTTTTTTTCTGTTGAAGAAACTGAATTCAGACAGACTAACAGACTTACCCAAGGACTAGGTGGGAGAGCCAATATTTGAACCCAGGTCATTTAAATCCAAATCTAGCACATCCTCCATTGTACCATGTTGCTGTCTCACTGTCTCTTGTAATGTTACTTAATTTTTGACTTGTATTTCTCTTGTTTTCTGAACTATATAAGTTCCTTGAGTATAGAATGACATGATACTCCTTTGCAGCTCCTTCAAATGTTCGCATAGCAGTATGCATAGTAGAAGCATTCACTATGTGTTTGGTAAGTGAATGAATGAAATGGAATAGAGGTCTGTATTCATGGGGCAATGAATGTCCACTAGTCCTCCTGGGTTATTAATATTAGAAACCTCTCACTATTATTTATTTTCAAGATTCAAAAAACATTCCAGTGGGGCTGAGATGCTGCAAATAGATTTCATAGTATACAGCTTTTATCCCCCTCACCTCTGGATAGCCTTAGAACATTTGCTACACATTGAAACTTGAAAATCTTTTTACTTATGCAGCTTATTCAAGGAATGCTGCTGACTTGATTATAATCCTAGAGTTGGGAAACTAATACATAATTGCACCAGGGACAACTGAGTGACTTGTATATCTTCCATGTCCTATCTCTGATGGCTGGGGAAGGGAAGGCAGCCAGTGAACTATGGCTTCCTTACTTAATGCAGCTGTAAGCTTGAGAACCATAAAAGACATAGAGATTCAATTTCTATATCATCCGTGTGTTTGTTTAGCCCACCTGCTATTCATTTTATCTACATCTTTTCTCTGGCATCCCCAAGCTGGCTTGGTGTTCAAGCTACCAATCATTCAGACCATGTATTCCCAAAGCCACTGAGAGAATGCAAAGCCATGTTTCTGTGTTAATTTGCAATTATCATACAGGGTAGGAATTTGTGCACTGCCAAAAGTCCCATAACATACTCATAGCAAAACCGATTCTAAAATTGATTGCTTCGTGTCATTTTCTTTCTCCTATCCCCTTAACATTTCCCAGAGCAGAAACACGTTTAAATTATACATTTTATGGACATATCTGAGCACCATGATAACACATTACTTCATTTCATTTAAAAATTGACTTCTCTGTAAGCCACAGCACACGCATTTTTATGATATGATAAAACATGAAGTTGACTTTTTAAGAATTACACAGTTAATAATGGTATAGGAATCACCTTGGCAACCATGGTGACTCTTGAGAGCCACACAAATCTCTATAATTCTTACCTCCAAGTCTGGAGAACCTGTAATTAGTAAAAGGGATAAACATGAAAACGTTTTAAAAATCAATTTCCATTTCTTTCTCTGGTCCCTCTTTTTCACATCCATTCAGTGTGGCTCATCTGTTAACTCTGAGATTCATAGGGCACAGCTTAATTATGAGAATAAAAAATATTAACAGGAAAGATATACTCTGGTTCCTATGACCAGATTAATTATCAGAGCTTCAATAAGCAGCTTGTGAGAGATGTTGTGAAAATGCTTGTCAAAGCCTCTTCACCATAAACCTGAATGTTCCTATTAAACTTGAAATAAAAACACAGGCCCCTGTAGAGATTTGTACCACCTCGTTTAGCTGGAAACCCAAGTTTTCATGGTTGACAAAGACTAACTGAAAACAGGCTATTATACAGAAACAAACCAACTTTGCCATATTTTAAGAGGAAAGCTGACTGAACCATATACAGAGAAGAATACCCATGTATTCATGTTCTGGAAACACATTGTATGAGAAATATTTGAGGCCTAGAGGTGATTAACATGAAAAAAAAGAGAGAATACTGACAGGAGACTGATGTCTGGGACTTTCTTCAACTCTTTGTGGAAAAACCTTATACAAAAAGTGAGAAGACCAGAGTTCATGGACCTGCTCAAGCACTTACCAGTCATGTGACTTTGGGAAAATTATTTAGCCCCTCTGAGGCTCCTTTGTAAAACAGGAATTGGAATGAAAACACATATGTTTGAGACCTGGATCTTTTTATGAGCCATGGGTGTAAGGAAAACTTATTCAACCTGAAGGACATTCAGTTTCTGCATCTGTTGATGGGAATAAAAATGCTTATACTAACTACCTCATAGAGTTGTTGTGAAGAAAACTCTTTATGCACTACACAGCTATAAAAATGTGATAAGCTATTCTTTATATCCATCTTCATCATCAATTCACTTTGCATCTTCTGCTCTGCCTGGTTTCAACCCCATAAAGCAAAATGTTCTATTTGGAGTAGTAGCCCCTTATGCCCCCCTTTCCTGCCTCCTTTGGTATGTTCTCTCCTCCATTAGATCATAAGCTTGTTGAGGATAGGTACTGTGTACCTTTTTATTAATCGTATTCCCAGCACTTAGCACAGTGCCTGGAAAGTTGTAGGCACTTAGTAAGTGTTTGGTGGATTGGAATAGATCATTATCATTGTCATCATCCTAATCATCTTTACCAAATGTTTTATAATACAGTAGAAAGAACACTATACCAGGATCAGGAGGCCAAGGTGTCCTGAGATTTGGGATGGTGTAAGACTTGGCTTTCTTTCAGGTATTAGAGATGAATAAACACTGCTACTATCTAGTTGTGTAATCTTGGGCTAATTATTCAATCTAACTAAGTGAACTTCAGTTTTCTCATTCATTAAATACTGGGCTACATACGTAGACATGTACATGCATGTATATAATACACATGTGTGTATTGTGCATGTGTATATTTATGTGTGTGTACATAGACACACACATACCCTTCATTCCAGCTGAAATCCTATAATTTTATACTACATGCAAGAATTCCACAAAGCGGCTTTATGAAGATCAAATGAGATATAAGTAAAAACACTTTGAAAACTGCAAAATGATATATAGGAAAAATACCTTGCTTTGTTATAAATGAAATAAATTGAGATTCCTATTGTCTAACAATGTAAGAAATGCTATAAGACTCCTAGTGAGGAGAGAGTACCAGGGGCCTATTCTCCCTGACCCTGGACAATGTGTAGCCTTAAATACATGATTCTGCCATTTTCATCCTGTTTCTTTTTCCTATTCTTAGCTAAATGAGTATTGAATTAGACTAGTCTATGACCCCAACCCCATGATCTTTAAAAGTTTAAAAGAATCACCAGAGATAAAGCAGTCAAACCGAAGAAGGGCTACTCTTCAGAAAGAATCTGATTGACCCAACCCTGTAGAGCTACCCAAAAGCCATGGTATCTTACAAGAAAGGAAGCAATTAATTGGCTATACTGCACCCAAAAGTGGACTTGGTGGTAGAAATGTTTGAGCAACCATGTTAAGTTTGAATCCATTTTACTCAGAGCCCAACATGGTAAAGAGAAAAAAGTACTCCTGATATAGAAGCAACTAAGTGGCACAGTGGATAGACTGTTAGGCCTAGAGTCAAGAAGACCTTAGTTCAAATGTGGTCCCAGATACTTTTTGGATATGTGACCCTGAGAAAGTCACTTAACCTCCGTTTGACTCAGTTTCCTCATCTATAAAATGGAAATAATAATTGCACCTACACTCCAGGGTTGTTGTGAGGATCAAATGAGATATTACTTTAAAGCATTTTGTACAGTGCCTAACCAATAGTGAACATTATGTTATATAAATGTTAGTTATTATTATCATTAGCTATTGTTCAAGGAGAATGTTTTTCGTTTTTTCCCCAGTAAATAATCCTTTATTATAAAAGCAAAAGATGGAGAATTAGATTATTAATTCTGTATTGAATAAGAAGGTAGAATTATGATTAATGAATGAAAGTCATAGGGAGACAAATTTCAGCTCAAGACAAAGAATTATTTCTTTCAATAAGAAATTGAGCATTGGGCACATTCAGTGGCTAAAATACATTAATGAATCTAAATATAACACAACCCTTATTTTAAAAAAATCTACAGTAGCTTATTACCTATCAAATAAATACAAACTCCTTTGATTAGGTGTACTATAAATTTATGTTATATAACCTCAAGTGAGCTCTTATTATTGTTAGTCAATCCTTTTGTACAGATGTTTTTCAGTTATGTCCAACTCTTTGTGATCCCATTTGGGGTTTTCTTGGCAAAGATCCTGCAGTAGTTTGCCATTTTCTTCTCTAGATCATTATACAGATGAGGAAACTGAGGCAAACAGGATTAAATGACTTGCCCAGGGTCACATAGGTAATAGGTGTGTGAGGTCAGATTTGAAATTGGGAAGATGAGTCTTTCTGACTTCTTCATCTAGCTGTCCACAATTCTTTTATACCTTCCTAATTAACTCAGTCACATTTACCACACTCTCGCCCCCAAACCTTTTTCACCCTCCTCAAAACTCCTGTGGACCTTCCTCTTTATATACTTTGCCAGACTAAAAAACAGAGGCTATTCACTGGAAACTCCCTCTTCTCTCATCTTGTTCATTTCACATAACATAGATGCCTTCTGCCACTATCTCCTCATTCAACCTTATCTTACATGAAGAAGTGGCTGTTCTCCTTGCCAGGACTGCCTCACTGTATGTGTCCAAGTGATCCTATTCCATCTTGTCTCTTGCAGCAAATCGTCCCCTCTGTCATCCCCATTCTCTCATTTATCTTCAGTCTCCCACTGTCTACTGGCTGGTTTCTTACTGCCTATAAACATTCTCATGTCTCCCCATCCTCAGGAAAAAAATAATATCTCTACTTGGTCCATCCATCACCACTAATTACCATGCCATAGCTCTCCTGCCTTCTGTAACTAAACTCCTTGAGAAGGCTGTCTACAATAGGTGTCTCTACTTCCTTTCTTCACATTCTCTTCTCTACAATCTGGCTTCCAACTGCATCATTCAACCAAAACTACTCTCCCTTAAATTTTCAATGATCACTTGTTTTCCAAATCTAATAACCCTTTTTTTTCAATGTTCATCCTTCTTGACCCCTCATCAGCCTCTGGCACTGTAAATTACCCTTTTCTCCCTGATAATATTTGCTCTCTAGTATTCCATGGCAATGCACTATTTTATCCTGGTTCCTCTTGTAATTGATAACTCCTTTTCAATCTCCTTTGCTTTATTTTATTCCATGTAACGTGGGTGTTCCCCATGATTTTCCCCTATTCTGGACCTTGTCTTCTCCTTCTATTTTATCAGCTCCCATGGTTTCAAATATCATCACTGTACTGATGATTCTCAGGTCTATTTATCTAATCCTAACTTCCTTCCTCATTTCCAAACTTGTACCTCCAAATGGTTATTTGACATGTCAAACTGGATGACCTGTAGATATTTTAAACTCTACATATCCCAAAATAAACTCAATACGTTTCCTCCCACACTCTTACTTCTTTCAAACAACTATTGCCTATTACATTTTTTTAAACAGTATTTTTTTCTAGAACATTCCAATAGAAAGTTACAAATGCCTGAAACATAAACATTTTCTTTTCTTACTTCCCCCACCACACCCTCAAATGCCATCTTATCATATCAATTATTTCCCATCCTAAATGTCATGGATACAATTTGAGTCACAGTCCCTTAAGCAAATAAGGTCTCTCCAAGATTCACTAAACAAATACCCTGAGGAAGTTCACCGATTAACTGTGAACCCAGATATTTTGCTATTTTTTTAATAGCTCAAAGCAATAAGTACCAAGCTACATAGGAATGGTTACTGTTTCCTCAAACCACTGTCCCAGAGGAATATCTCAGAATCCTTTTCATCCAAATACACTGTCACTCCTTCCTACCTCCTTACCCAGCTGTTCCTCAAAGCTTCTATGGAGTCATCATAGCCTAAATGACTCCGCTCATCCACCAATGGAGAGATTGGCTTACTTCAAAAACCACTTTGAAAGAGAAGAAATTGGGATCACAGAAGCCAAGTTCTACTCTCCTGGGGAAATGAGTATACAACATTATCTCCCCAAATGACAATTTGGAAAACTGTGTCCTAGATAAAAGTAAACACTTTCTACTTAAGACAACTCAGAAATAACAAAATTAGCAGTTATATTAGACTACATATATAAATATATATACATATATATTTTAATTGGGATTTGTTTAAAAGTAGCTACCAATATACATAGAGAAAAAAGAATAAATATTCTCATCCTTAAAACCAGGTATTTTGCTGCCCTTCTTTTGAGAATGCCTTCAAATCACTTCTCCACTTCCATGGACTGGCCGACAGTGGAATTTAGAGTTATTTAGAAAAACCTAGGGAAGAAAAGGATAGGGAATGGGGACCAATGATGGGGCCTGGGAGGGTGTGTGTGTGGGGGGGTGGTAGCCACGGCAACAGTAAAGGGAGGCACAGGTCCAAGCTGGAGGCGGGCGGTGAGCATGCGCACTGCGACTCAGCAGGGGGCCAATAAAGGAAGCAGGCTAGGAAGGGGTGTGTCCGGCAGCACGTCGTCTCAGGTGTTTGTTTTCCAGGCTCCAGTGAGGCTGGCTCAGGACCTAGGCCGGCTAGGGCCGCGGCACCCCGCGCTCGCTCGACTGCAGCTCCCCGAGACAGAACTGCGCCAGCATCTCCCGGGCGTCCGCCGAGTGTCCCGCAGCCTCGAAGTTCTCGGTCGCGTCCTGACCCGCTTTTTCCATCAAAACCTTTCTTCCCCCTGGGTGCTCGTCCAGGAAGCCGGTGATGTCGTACACTCGCCCGTGGATCACCAGCCACGCGTCATTCTCCGAGTTGTGTTTTGCCACTTCCTCCATCCCGTAGTATGTGACACTGGGCTCTGTCCCCGCCATGCTGCTGCCACCTTCTTGGGCTGCTATCGAGACCAGAGGCGCCCCCTTACGGCAGCGAGACCTACTTCAGGCTGTGGTCTTCCGCACCTGGGCCTCACGAGTTTCCGTAGCGGACTCCACCTATTACTCTTAATGTCACTATCTTCACCCGCCGCAGGCGCTAGGTGGCGCCATAGTTCAGAGCACTGGGCCTGGACTCAGGAAGACTCAAATTCCAGAGTCCAGAGTTCAAATGTAGCTTCAGGCAAGTACTTACTAGCTGTGTGACCCTGGAAAGTCACTTAATCCAGCTTGCCTCAGTTTCCTCATATCTTTCCCAGGAAAACCCAAAATGAAGTCACCAAACTGAACAGCAAAAAACATCCTCCCAGTCACCCAGGATGAAAAAAAAAAGTGTCATCTTAAGCTCCTGGCTCTCATACTCCATATCCAGTCTGTGGGATGAGCCCTTTGGTTTTTCTTGTATGTGATGCCTTTTCTGACATTGCCACCATCTTGGTTCAGGCCTTCAGCACTTTGGGCTTGGAATATTGGAATAACCTGCTGGTTTGTCCTCCTGCCTCAATTCATTGCCTACTCCAGTTCATCCTCATTTCAGATGGCAAATTTTTCCTAAAGCACAGATCTGACCAAGTCACTCTTCTGCTAAATAACCTCCACTGGCTCCCTCCCATCTCTAGGATCAAATATAAAACATCAAAGTTTCTCTCTAACCTGGTCTTCTACATTTTAAGTCTTTTTAGATCTTACTTTGCCTTCCCCACATACTCTGTAATCCAGTTACAATGGTCTTGATGTTCCTCATACAAGACAGTCACTCTCTGGCTGTCCCTCATGCCTGGAATACTCTCCCTCCTCATCTCTAACTCCTGGTTTTCCTGGCTTCTTTCAAGTCTAAGCTAAAAGCCCCAATTCTACAGAAGCTTTCCCCAGTCCTTCATAATCATGATGCCTTCCCTATGAAACTACACCCAACTTATCCTATCTCCTTTATACATACTTGTTTGCAATTGTCTCTTCCATCAGACTGTAAACTCTTTTGAAAAAGATTCTTTTTTGTGTCCACAGAGCTTAGCATTGTGAGTGGTATGTAAGTGCTTAAGAAGTGCTTATTGACCCATAAGGACTTCCAAAATCTGTCATATTATTTAATATAAATCATCTCTATATCCAAATACTTCAGCCAGATCCCATTCATTGCTCTTACTCACGCATGACACTGTCCTGCCTTTCTACCTTTTCTTGAGCTTATTTGAAATGGTTTACCTCAGTCTTCATCTATTGAATCTTTAGCCATCTTCAAAAGTCGAACTAAAATACCACCTCTTCTGTAAATACTTCAGTGACTGCCTACCACCTAGTTGATAGCAATTACCCCTCAGATCTTTTTCAACTCTCTGATACAGTAAACATGTAATACTGTATATAATACAATAAACCATTTTGTTATATTTAAAAACAAAGTGGTAAAGTGAATAGAGAGTTGTTCTTGGATTCAAGGAATAACTATCCAGTTTAGTCTTTTGTAGCTCCAATGCAATATTCACAGTGCCCACTGTGTAAATATGCCTGCATGGTGCTCAATCACAAAAATATAACAGACTCCATATATAAGGCAGAAGCAACACATTTATTCAGACACTAAGAAATCAAATCCCAACACCAGGAAACCAATTCCATCATAGTGACATAGACATTAACACACCACAACATAGAAGAGAGCCATACCATTCTTTATCCTTCCCACAAACCAACACAAGCCTAGCTGATAAACACCAACTGCTACTCACAAGTCTATCTGACTCCCATGGAGGCACTCTCTCCTCCTCCCAATCTAGCTAGCTCTGATTCCCAGCTTCCTGTGGGCTCTGCTCCACCCTTCAGCAAACTCCTTCCACCACAGGTTCCATGTGATTACATTCAACCTATTATTAGGGGGCAGAGTTTATTTTCAAATCAGGGAAGGTCTTCAGATTTCCTTAGGCTTATTAAGGGACAGGGAAGATCTTCAAATTTCCATTACTATTACAAATTTGAACCCAGGTCCCTTGAAGATATATTCAGGGCTTTTTCCTCTGTACATTCAATCTAAAGACTAGAAAATTTCTAGGCAGGCAGCTAGGTGGTGCAGTGAATAGAGCACCAGCCCTGGAGTCAGTAGAACCTGAGTTCAAATCCAGACTCAGACACTTAACACAAAAACTAGCTGTGTGACCTTGGGCGAGTCACTTAACCCCAGTTGCCCTCCAAAAAGCAAAAAAAAAACAATCTGTGAAGGATCTTCATGGGGTAATCTTTCCCACTAGTCATATATTTTCTATTTATTTGTCTAGCAATTTATTTTACCTGTAAGTCTTATTACAAGACTTGGTTTGGTTTTTTTTTCTTATCTGCAGATAAAAAAATAGTTTCTTTTAGTGAAGAGGGGTAAGGTTTGTTTTTCTTTTCTAAAGAGTATTTAGTATTTCAGCTGTCCATCCAACTAAGGTACCTAATGCTAAATTATATCCATTGAGGATTTAATAGCAACAACTGTATCCCAAGCTTAATTAGAATGCCACATTTCCCACTAAGTAGGGACAGTGCTTCTATTAGGTATCACCAATTAAACATAATAGATAAAGAGGTGGAAAAAAGAAAAGGAAAGAAAAGAATGCTCCAACAAATTGTGAATGTCCAATTTGCAAATGGCACCAGACTTCCGTGTTCCATTTGTGTCAGTAGATAAAATTTAAACTACACACACTGTATGGTTTTTATTTCTTCCATCTTCTAGATAGTTATATTTGTTCTTATCTAAATATGCTTGCATCTTAAGATACATTACTAAAAAAAAAACAATCTAAGAGGTAAGAAAAAGTCGTACAATTAAATGATGGGCAGAATCAGAAAGGTGCCTCAGCAGAAATAATTTTAGTTCTTTGGAAAGAAAAAGTTGATCACACCAATGAAGAAGCAATAAATTCCTTACCTTTCTCAGTTCTTAGACTGGAAAGCCTTTGCTGATCCTAATGACCTTAAAGAATTAACTCATCCCTAAAATGCTATTTTTTCTGCTTTATATTGCTTTTTTGATAGGCTTCCCTCCTCTAGGAAACATTGCCAGTAAATTCTGGACCCACTATTTCCCCTGGCCCCACTCTGCCACCCCCATATATACACAGAGACAGAAGCATCAACCATTTTATGCACAATAATGGGAACGATCTGAGATTTCTTGTATGTAGGGGAGTTGCTTGGGGGGAATTAGTGGGCACAATGCCTAGAGCACTGGTCCCATAGACAGCAACTTGAAGTAGGTTGCATTGTCCATATCTCTCAAAGCACCCACATACTAAAGAGCCTACAGACTGAAGAGACTTAAAGAGCCTGGTAGTCTCTTGTCTTCCATTACCACCAACTCTATTCCTCAGGCTAACATGGGGCAATGATCTACACTAATGAGGAGAGTCCTAGACCACTGGGCTTTTGGACTCAGTTAGCAAATGCATGAGAGACAGCTTGTGGGAGGAATGTTTTTAAAATAGTCTTTGCTCTTGTCATTTAAAAAAATAATGCTGTTGTAGACAATTTTGGACAATTGAATAGAAATAAAAATGTGGCCTGCTATAGAATATCAGTTTTTTTTTAAAAAAAACTACTTGTTCCCTTCTCATACCTTCTTCACAGTTGTCTTCCATGCATGAATTGATCATAGGATTAGAAATTTAAGGTTGGAAAAGACTTTCAGGACATAGAGCCCAATCTTCTCACTTTATAGATGAGGAAACTGAGGCCCACTGAGATCAAGTGACTTTCCCAGGGTCCCTAGATTATCTTCATAATTTTTTTTTTAGAAATGAGAAAGGTAGGTATATGGGTCCAGAGTTAAATATGCTTTTTCAAGCTCTAAAAATAAAGTAATAACAAGGTCTATTTTTTTATGTTAATACTCTCCTCTTTTCCTTCAAGCTTGGAATTCCTTTGTGTCTAATTAAGTGTCATTCCTATTGTATTAACACCCAGCCTGGTATTTTCCATCAACTTGTACCACTTCTCAAGGGCTGGGACCCAGGTGAGCTGCTTCTCCCAGGTTCTAGTAGGCATTTTGTGGGTGTAATGAATCATCCCCCCACCAGTGAGCTTTCCCTTCACTGTCAGCCAGTAAACCACAATTGGTTCAAACCAAAGGCATTTACATGAATGAACATTTCCACTTCAAAATATAATGACTATTGGGGCTGAGGAAAGAGTGAAAAAAAAATCCCCTTCTTCCCAAAGGAAGAGTGATTTTCTCTTGGAAAGTTGGTTCTCCTTTAACTTATGCCTTTTGGCTGGACTTCTTCCAGAGGGGCTAAGTTCAGCCTTTGAAAGGTCATTGGGATCATAGCCAGTCCTTGTCTGGCCAACGACTTGTGCTTCCATTTTGCTAGTAAGGAGGAAAGAATGTAGCGGGCACTTCAGCAAGGATTAAAAAAGCAAACAAAAACTTTATCACTCTTTGTAAAGGAATGACTTTGAAAGTGTTACATACCCTTATACTTCATTAGCATATTAATATCTGATTACCTCTGTTATTAAAATCTGGCTTTCTATGATTACTTAGGGAAAGAGCAATCACTTGGTCAGAAACCACCTCCCTCCCCACCCCTATTCACATACTATGACTGCTTACAAATTCATTCAACCCAGTGTGGCTTTATGGTCCAGTGGAGTGTACTTGATCAATAATATGTCTGATACCCAAACAAAATCAGAATCTTCATTTATTATGAACTAAGTTTAGGTAGTATGATGAAGAGGACAGAGTGTTAATTGTTTTAGTAATGAAGATCTAGCTTTAAAATTCCTCAGCAATATATATTAGTTGTTCATACACCAGGACAAGTATATTAAGCTCTAATTGGCCCCATTTGTTGTTTGTTTTTGTTCATTCATTTTCTGTCAGGTTTCCATCATGTCCCTTTCCCTAGCTGATCACACTAGAGATTCTGGGAAACTCTCTGACATGCGATACAGGACTCACACTCTTGTTTGAGCTTGGTTAAGTCACTCGCAGGGGAAGAGTTACTTTATTCTATACTGTCTGGTATATATGCTTTATGTATATTTTCTGATTACTGTTTCACTATCAACTTGGAAAAAAATAGTTTCTTTGCTACTAGCTTTGTGTGTTCATTGTGGAACTAGTATCTGGTGGGAAGGAAGTCAAGCCTCACATACAAAGCTGTAGTTCTTTTTCTCCCAATTAGTGAACAGTGATTATAATTTTAGGTTGAATCTGAAAACTTGTAAGCTCCTCTAAGGCAGAGACTATATTTTTTTATTAATTATATCACTTAGCACAGTGCTTGGCACATAGTAGATGCTTAATAAATATTTACTGTATTTGAAAAGCATTCCTCACTGTTAGGAGGAGGTATGATACAAGACCCAAATGAAAGGAGGATTTCCTATAGATGGTGAGGTCCTGTAAATGCTCCTGTCTGAGTCACTGAGATGATAAGAGCAAGCCCTAGAGTAATGTAGAACCCCCTAACTAAGATCCCTGATAACTCTAAGGAGTTTGATCTACATATAGATATCAGAAAAATCACAATGAAAAATATTTATTTCCCAGACTATGATATCCCTTTGGATAGACAACCTATAGAATTTACCCAACCACACATATAACTTGGGGAGAAACTTCACGAACAAGGCCCAGATTTGAAGAAAAAGTGGGTAGAAGAGTAGAAGAGGAAGGCGCTGCACTATCTTTGGCATAGTGCATAATTCTTTTCATGACGCTAATATTCTTCCAGAATCTGAAGCCCATATATTTTTATTATCTATTGTTGTTCATTAAATTGCATTAAAAAATTAAGATTCATTTATTATCTCTACCTTCTACCTCTCCCACCCACTGGAAGAAAGAAAAAAAAATAAACTATGTGCAATTATTTGTTTTCAAGCAAGACAAATTCCATTATTGGCCACATTCATATTTTTTACACCAAAATTTTTATATTGATGTTGTATGTATGACTTCAAGCAATGAAATGTTAGTCTATGAATATATTAGGTTAAGGGTTGCCCCTAGGACAATTAATAGTCTTTATTATGTTAAAAATGAGGAATTGTGCAATAAGTATTGCTATAAAAGATATGTGTGGCTGAGGGAGGGGGTGGACTATTGCATTGAAAGATTACAGTCATAGCTGAGGAATTTTCTTCATCTCCTATGGCCTTCTCACACAGTAACACCACTACACCCCTGCAAACTCTTTCTCCCACTTGTGGGAGAACCTCCATTTTGAGGAATGCCAACCCCCCTACATTTTTCTCACTTGGGTACCTTCCCTCCTCAGCTGCCTTTTATATGATGTCTTCCCCCAGTAGAATATAACATCCTTGAGGGAAGGAGATGTCTTTCTTTTATTCTTATTTCCCTAATACTTAATATGGTGCCTAGCATACAGTAAGAGTTTAATAAATACTTACTGATTTGATAACTAATGGGGAACCCAAGAGCCACTTGGTATGTACATTATAGCCAGAAAAATAGAGTATATACATAGATAGGGTCCCAGATCTGGAATCAGAAGGGACCTCAAAATCCATCTAGTCCAAACCTTTCATCTTAACCAATGAAGAAACTGAGGTCCACAGAAGTTAAGTGATTTTCCTAAGGTTAGAGTGCTAGTAATTATGAGAAGCAGAATTTGCATCCAGATCCTTTGATTCCAGAGCTAGTGCTCTTTCTATTGTACTATGCTACATCCACATTGTTCCATTATCCTGATGTATTTAGAAGATAAGAATCCCATAGGATCACCAGGCCTTGATTATTGACCTCATTGGGGAAAAATAAAATTGTTGTTGTTCAGTAATGTTTGACTCTTCCTGACCCCATCTGAGGTTTTCTTGGAAGTTACTAGACTGGTTTGCTATTTCTTTTTTCTGCTCATATGAGAAAACTAAGGCAAACAGCATTAAGTGACTTGCCCAGGGTCACACAGGTAGTAAGTGTCTGAAGTTAAATTAGAACTAAGGTCCTCTGTATTCCTGAACTGGGTCTGTATTCACTGTGCCGCCTAACTCTGCACCCACCCAACCCCCTTAAGAAAAAAAAAAGATACAGTGAAGCATCGCAGTACTGGACTAAGTTTTGAATATCACTGTAAGACTTCCATAAACAAAAAGAGAAAGGAGAACCCACCTCCACCCCATCAAAGTTCTTACAGTATTTCAAGAGTAATCAAATAGTAACTCATTTCTACATTGTCTTATCTTAACATTGCCCTCCCCCTCCACTTTCTTAAATATTAGGAAAATTCTCAAACCAACTTAAAGGACAAATGAAATATGTCAAAAGAAAACAAATGCAGTGAGATTCCTGTGCAAATAAAATAACCTGGTGAAAAGAAACAATGTGAAAGGAGCTTGCTCCCTGAGTTCTGAACCATTCCTTTTTGATGAGTTCAAACAGCTTTATTTCCCAAAACTCAATGGGATTTAAGAGAATTGTCATGCTGAGTAAAAGAATAACACTTTCCTATTTAAACCAAGACAAATCAGTCACACCCCTCTGAGGAAAAGAGTGAATTATGAGGAACTCTGACCGTGAACAAAATTCCTTATGCATCTCTGCTTGGGCAAAAATTCAGGAGGAGGTGGGGAGGCCAGCTAGCACAGCGAGTAAGAGCACCGGCTCCAGTGTCGGGATGACCTGGGGATCGAATCCAGGCTCAGACACTTAGCACCCACCCAGAAACATCTGGCCATGTAACCTTCAGCAAGTTACTTAACCCCAATTGCTTAAAAAAAATTCAGGAAGAGGCAATGTGGTGCCATGGAAGGAACTCTGAACTTGGAGTCATAGGTTCTCAGTTCAAATCTCAACTCTGCCATTTGATAAATTTGTGGCCTTGGGCAAGTCACTTCATCTCTCTGGGCTTTGATTTCCTCAGCAATAAAAGGAAAATAATTGAACTAAATGAGCTCTATTTATCAGCTCTATGACCTATTATCCAATGAAACTGGAAATGTACCTGGTAAATCTAACCTCTAGTCAAACAAAGCTGTCCAACCCACTGTGCTCCCCTCTTCTGGTGCTTGCTGTGACTCTGATTTATTCTGAGACTGGCATACAGCCCTTTCTCCCCATCAACAGCCTTCACTTATATATTGAAATGATTGAAAATAGATATAAATCATTTTCTTCTCTACAAAAAGTTAACATATCTGTAACTGAATCGCTACGGAATCTGAAAAGAATGCAGAATACAATAGTGTGTCCTCAGAGTTCAGTCATAATAGTGACAGGTACCATTTGGCACCACCTGGATAGCAGTAGCCATCCAACAGGGCCATAATTGGACTCAAAAAGGCACCAACAACCTAGAATCAATATGGGTCTCTTTAAAGGATTGAAACTCATTATGTACTTTTCGTGCTCATTACTGATCAACACTCCCAGCACTGTCAAAATGAACAGTAACATCCTGAAAGACTGTCTCCTGTGGGAGAGGCAGCCCAGGATAACGGTCAACATAAGAGCCAAGGATTCAGGAAGTGATAATTCTAGTGTGGGTCTTGATTGGTAATCACCTAGTGAATGCTGCTTAACAACTGAACAGCTCTATGCCTATACCACTAAAACATGTAAAATTATATGTCTTCTTTTTCAGGAAGTTAATAATGGGATGTCTCCAGGACTATTTCTGTTATTCAAAGTTTTACTAAAAAGTATTTTCTTTCAATGAAGCAGATATGCTTGACATATTCCTAATGTGGGCCTGACATGGAAACCTTATTTCCTGGGAGGTCTTTTGAAAAAGTTATGTATCCCAAAGTTAGAAAACAAGATCCCAAAGCATTCAGGTTAGTTTTTGAGGTGAAATGCTGCCATTTGGGAAATATGGGAAACTATCTAGGGGAAATAAAGAAAATGACAACTTCTTAGGCACTTGAGAAGTCATGAATCTATATATATCATATGGCAAAAGTGTCAAATTTATCGTATTGAGTATACTGAACGTCACCCTGTCCCCCAAAAAACATAATGAAAGAATGAATGAAAGAATAGGGTTCAATCTGCAAAAGCAAAACAAAAAACCCCAACACATGAAATGTTTAGAAATGCAGTATTTGTACCATTTAGCTATAATATAATTTAATTGAAAAGTAGTACAGCACAAGAGAGAGGCAGCCTTGGAGTCAGCAAGACAAGGGTTCAAATCCTGTGTTAGAGAGGCAGTAAGTGGTATATAGAGCTATATTCAATTCTCACCTCTAACATTTACTAGATACCATGCCTGTGGGCAAATCACTAACCTCTCTTGTCCCTAGTTTCTTCATCTCTAAAATGAAGGTGTTTGACAGTATAGGTTATAGACCATCCTACAGGATACCTTCAGCTCTAAATCTATAAGACTATGATGTTAGACAGCTTACTTAACTCATTAGTGCCCAGATAATTTTATAAGATTATGCAGCAAAATAGAGATTGACATTGGTAGAGTTTCCATCTTACTTGGCATTCTCTACCCCAGTGAAATCACAGGTCCATACCATCTCTCCATGATAGAATGATGGGCCTCTTAGAGATGGAAGTCATTATACCAGTCAGGCACCATGGAAAATACAAATAAGTATAAGGTAGACTCTTTTGAGACAACTAGGTGGCACAGTGGATAGAGCAAGGACCTGAGTTCAGATCTGGCCTCAAACACTTATTAGGCATGTGACCCTGGCCAAGTCACTTAACCCCAATTGTCCCCCCCAAAGAACCTTTTTTCCAAATGGAATTCATTATGGATCTTCCTCTGATCCCCAAATCTCTTATCTATTGTAGGGAGGACATACTTGAGTTTGTGTCCATTATACATTATGGTATCCATAAGACACATAGGAGGTGAAAAGTTACTCCTGGCCTCAGCTCAATTGACAATAAAGAAGTACCAGATGCTGTAGCAGAGGAAATGAAAGATTCAAATGCATATCTCCATGGGATGCTGCAGTTTCCAGAATCCTGAGATGGAGACATCTGGATAGGCATGTGAAACTGGATACCTAGAGAGATGTGACAATGAATACCTTTATTCGTTAACAAACTCAGTTATTATTCAGATAACATCTTCAATAACTCTTGGTTTTCAATGAAAAAAATCTATATCCAAAGAATTGCCTCCTGAGGATGGCCAATGATGTACATGTATTGATAATCCTCTTAACTTTGCCATAGGCAATAGGGAATTTTCTTTATCAATTAATGAAAAGCTTGCAGATTACACTAGCATAAGATAGTTTGGGCTTCTTGAGGCATCCATGATCTTTTCTGAGTAGTGAGTTTACATTCAGGTCTTTGAAAGACTGGATGAATTTCTTGACAGCTAAGTGGTGAGTGTGTATTGTACTGGGCTTGAGGTCAGGAAGCCTTAAGTGAGTGTCTTAGTTACTAACTAGCTGTGTGACCCCGAATCAATCATTTCTTTGCCTCAGTTTCCTCAACTATAAAGTAGGGATAATAAATGATAACATCTACTTCACAGGGTTGATGTAAGGATTAAATGAGATAATGATTGTAAAGTGCTCAGAGTAATGCTTGACACATACTAAGCACTTTATAGAGTTAGTTATTATTATAATGTATTTTATTATTATAAGAATGAAGTGCATTAAGAATTGTGGACAAACTCTTTCCACCTTAATATTACTTATGTTTTGTGAGAAAATGCTGAAGTAATGTATTTCAACTGATATGAAGAGATTTCACCCTTCACTAAGGTCCTGCTCCATTGCTTCCATGTGATTTTAGAAGTTATCCTGGGTCCTCAAATGGGTCAAAGGAACATTATAATGGCAGGGACTCAAATGAACCTCCAATGATTAAGACTAGAAATCCATAATGATAGATAAGAGCTATTAGTATTACAAAGTACAAAGGTTGATAGGGTTGTTATCATTGGTCTGCTAATATAAATTGCAACTGGTGGGTTAAGGCATAAATTATTCTGAAACAGAGTCTACTAATTCTTATACTAACTTCTAATAACCCAGTTGTAAGCTTTGGAAGGAAGAAAATTATGAACAGCAATAGATGTCTTAACTAGGGTATGGCTACAGGATGTTGTCCCAAGGCTCCAGTATGGGGGGGGGCAATGCGCATTTCTTCCATGTAATGTTGCTCCATTCAAGGAAGGGTAGAAGATCAAGAATCTAGGCTGTTATGGGTCAATCTTGGGTAAGGACTACAAAAGTATTAAATACTTTAGAAAGATATTGCTCCTTCAGGCCAAGTTCAGGCTCAGAAAAAAAAATGGTAATAAGGCTACTTAGCAGAAAGGAAACAATTGGTAATCAAGCTACATCCCCCTAGAACCATGTTCTACCCCAAAAGAGATGGCTCTTTAGGGACCTCATAGCAGTCTAGTCTGAGAGAGGACAGCAATTGCTGGGCCTCCCAAGTATAAGTAGTTGTTTATGAAGTAGAACTCACAAACAAGATTCATTGAAAGAGGGGATAGTTTAGAAGCTAGCTATTTTGAAGAGACTGTATGGTATGGTAGAAATAATACTGGCTCTGGAATTAAAATACCTGGGTTCAAATCCTCCCTCTGACATTTGCTACATGTATGACTGGGCATATCTCTTTTAATCTCCATGAATATTACTTTCCTTATCTATAGAAGGAGGGAGTAGGATTAGATGACCTCTGAGAGGCCTTCCAACTCTAGTTCTATGATCTTATGACATAGGCCATGGGTCCAGGAGGGAAAAGGGATTTCTTTGGTACAGGAGACTCTTCAGGGCCTTCCATATAGCTTTTGTGTTGGCCAAGAGGCAATGTCCCAAGGTCCTCAGCCTCTTCAGAACAGGAGGCAGGCTACTTCAAGGACAGAGCCCCACTTCTCTCCATGATTCAATCCACTAAGAGGAATGGAATATGTATTATTACTCCCAGAACAAATATTAAACTGCTAAGCTTTTGTGACAGCTCTGCAACTGATTTCAGCTACATAAAGGAAGCTGGCATCAAAAGGCAATACAACTAGTAGCAAATACAAGGGATAAGATTGACCTTTTCTAGATTAAAACACATAGTCCTCAGGTCTTTTATTAGTAAATTGCAATAGTCTAAGGGTACTGTGAACTCACTACCATTTTTTCTGCTGCTCTGCCTAATTATTTCTTGCATTTTTGGCAGAGGCAGGGGAACTTTCTATTTGTTGTGATGGTTTCCATTGTTCTCTTTATGATAAGTCTTTGTTTGGGAGAAAATAAACCTTGTAGCAGAATGATAAAACTATTTTAAACTGAAGTAATTTTTAAACCACATGGGCATTGTTCAATATACACAGTAATAGTGGTCAGCTATTCAACCTTCATGGGCAGCTAGGTGGCAAAGTGGATAGAATAATGTCCCTCAAGTCAGGAGGACCTGAGATTCAATTCAGCCTCAGACACTTACTAACTGTGTGACTTGGGCAAGCCATTTAACCCTATTTCCTCATGTGTAAAATGAGCTGGGGAAAGAAATGGCAAACTACTCCAATAACTCTTCCAAAAAAAAAACCAAACCCAAATGTGGTCAGGAAGAGTCAGACAAGACTGAAAAATGACTAAACAACATTCAAGATGTGTAACTAGGAACTTCTCAATGATAGGTCGAAGGAGAAGAAAAAGTGGTTCCTTTGGGCAAGTTTCTAATGAGGCGAAATCAATAGGATTTGTATGTTTTCAAACATTCAATTTATTGCTTAAGCCCCAGGAAAAATTAGTCCATTTTATGTGTTTGGGTAATTCTCTTTTCCTACTCCAATTCCCCATTATTTTTCCTAAACTTCCACTTATCCCTGTTTACAGCAGTTTCCTCATCGGTAAAATATACTGTAGAACAAACAAAACCAATGCAACCAAGATTAGAAGGGAAGCAGAAATCTGGGAAACAATTTTTACAACCAGTACCACTTATAAAAGCCCCATGTCTAAAATATATAGAGAACTGAGTCAAATCTATAAGAATACAAGTCATTCCCCAATTGATAAATGGTTAAAAGATATGAACAGGCAGTATTCAAATAAAGAAATTAAAGCAATCTATAGTCACATGAAAAATACCCTAAATCACTATTAATTAGAGAAATGCAAATTAAAACAAGTCTGAAGTACAACCTCACATCTATCAGATTGGCTAATGTGGCAGAAAAGGAAACGGGTTAATGTTGGAGAAGACACAGAAAAATTGGAATACTGATGCTTTGTTGGTGGAGTTGTGAATCAATCCAAACTTTATGGAGAGTAATTTGGAACTATGACCAAAGGGCTATAAAATTGTGCAAACCCTTTGATCCAGAAATACCACTACTAGGTCTAAATATCAAAGAGATCATCAAAAATGGAAAAAGAGGGACATGTACAAAAATATTTATAGCAGCTGTTTTTGTCGTGACCAAGAATTGGAAATTGAGGGTATGCTCATCAATTGGGGAGTGGCCAAACAAGTTGTGGTATGTATGTATGTATGTGTGTAATGTATTTGAAAGTAATTGAATAATATTGTGCTATAAGAAATGGTGAATAGGTGGATTTCAGAAAAACCTCAAAAGATTTACTTGAACTGATGCTAAGTGAAATGAGCAGAACCAAGGAACAATTATACACAGTAACAGCAACATTGCTCAATGATCAGCTTTCATAGACTTAGCTCTTTTCAGCAATACAAGGATCTTAGACAATTCCAAAAGATTCATGATGGAAAATGGAAAATGTTATCCACAGCTAGAGAAAGAACTGTGGAGTCTGGATGCAGATAAAAGCATGCTATTTCCCGCTTTTTTCTCATGGTTTTCCCCCTTTGTTCTGATTCTTATTTTACAACATGACAAATGTGGAGATGCATAATATTTAAGATGATTGTACATGTATAACCTATATTAGATTGCTTGCCATCTTAGGGAAGGCAGGGAGGGAGAAATAAATTGGAACTCAAAATCTTGTAAAAGTGAATGTTGAAAACTATCTTTACATGTAATTGTAAAAAAAAATACCATTAAGTAGGAAAAAAATGTGCTACAGAACAAAATGGCAAACCACTCTAGTATGTCTGCCAAGAAAATCCCAAATGGGATCATGAAGAGTTGGTCATGGCTGAAAATGAATAAACAACAAAAATGGCACACATCACCAGAAAGAATATTCATCTCTGGATTTTCTAATACTGTGATGGATATAAAGTGACTAGCAGAAACCAATGCTTGTTTCAGATGTTTAAGCTCTGCATAGAAGGGCCTAGGGCCCTGTCTATTATATGAATGTATGTGTTATTGTGAGTGTACTTTTTTTAAATCTTCATTTCATAATAAATCATTCTGGACCATTGCCAGTCGTCTTCACTTATGTCTTGCCACTGGATTCTGATGACTCTGAAGGAGAGAGTGAATCCAACGACTTCACAGCTCTACCTCACTTAAATCCAATTCAATTTTAAGTTAGGATATCACCCTCCTAATGTCATTGGTCCTCTTGGAGAAAGAAGGATGAACAACAAACAAATTGGAGTCATAATCAGTATAAGGTTGAATGGGACTTTGTCCCAGGTTTCTAATATCAAAGAGGGTATATTTTCTCCTCATGTGAACCACAATTTCAGTGTCTTGTCCTACTCTCTCCATTTTCCTACACCATTTTGCAGGAACAACCACTCATGGATCAGTCCGTAAACATTCTGTTAGCTTCTAGTATGGGTCAGACACTATACTGCATGTTGGAAATAATAAAGAAAGACAAAAAAATATATATTTCTGTGTTCTCAAAGAGCTCAAATACCTTTGGAGTAAAAAGCATTCAAACAAGTTACCTATAGGATAAATTGTTAGTCCCCAAGGGAGGGAAGGCATTAACATTAAACGTAATAAGAAAAATCTTATGAAAGGTGGGATTTTATCTAGGACTTGAAGGAAGTCAGGGAATCCAGGAGGCAGAAATGAGGAGGGAGAGAATTACAGGATGGGGACAACCAGTGAAAATGAAGGCTCAATTAGGCTGTCGCCTTCTGTTCTACTGGGCCTTAATCCTGTGATCTCCAGGTCAGGCTGTCTTCTGTGCCATTACATTCAAACCAAATTTTCATCCCAGGTGAAATCATTTCTTGTTAAATCTAGTGGGAAAAATTATAATAATTTAGAACCCTTGATAAAACCAGATATTCCTAGTATTTAGGGGACATATCACTGCTCAAAGATCCCTCTCCCTCTTGATGCAAATTTATTATTTCAATACTTCAGTGTTCTATGATTTTCTCAGTGTGGACCACCAATATAGAGCACAAGTTTTCTTTCAGTAAAAGGTCTTCAAGAGTTTTTCTGGTGAACAAATTCAAGCCCCTGAGGCTGATCTGGTGTTGAGCTCCACTAAATCTGACTTGGCTGGTCCTTGGATGACAAACACACAGTCAATCATCAGGCGAATGTAAGCTTCTTAAGTAAGCAGAATATCTCAGTGGCTTTAACAACAGCCTGGGGAGGAAAGGCTGGAGAATTCTGATTTGTAAGATATTCCTGACTAACTGAGTGCCTTTGGGCAAATCACTCTTAATCTTTGGGGTGCCTGAGTTTTCTCTTCCCTAAGCAACAGTAATCTACATAGCAGGGCTGCTGTGAAAAATAAGGAAGACAAATAAATACAAAATTCATGTCAAAGTTTCTGTAACAGGAGTTCTACTTAATCCTTTTCCTTGTGCACTATATACTCCTGCTAAATATTCTCAAGCACAGAGGAGAGATTTCTCCATGGGCTCTCCACAAGGTTCCAGGAGACATTGTCTTCACTCACCACCAACAGTTGAGAGCCCCTAGCTGTGGCACATCTCTGTGTGCCTCTGACAGATTCACCAAGAAGGGATTAAGTGGGCTTTTATAACATTGGACCAATGTTAAGGTAGCTAAGTGGCCCTGGACCTGGAATCAGGAAGAGGAATTCAAATCTGGCTGGAGTATTTACTAGCTCAGTGACTCTTGGCAAGTCACTTATCCTCTGTCTGCCTCAGTTTCCACAATTATAAAATAAGAATAATAGCACCCACTGTACAGATTTGAGGATCAAATGAGATAATCATAAAATGATTAGTAAAAGGCCTGGCACACAGTGGACATTTAATAAATATTTGTTTCATTCCCTTTGTAGACAACACTTGAATATAGGTCACACCCTTTAAATGATGTATCTTTGAAATGGAATATATAAATATTATTTAAGTATAACTGGGGGATGGGACTGCTCTCACCCTGAGCCAATATGAAACTGAAAGCATGTGTAGAGTGAAATGGACGAGGGGCCAATGAACCCAGTCTTTAAAAGCATGCATGAAGTGTTCAGTTGATATATTGCCACGTGGCCTTTGGAGCACATGTACATATTCTATCATTCATTCCCAGCTGCTAACCACCTAGTGAAGAGGAGCCTCTCTGATTGGCTATAAGCCAGAACTGGGAGTACATTCAAATGATATTAGTCATCTGGAGCCTTGGCCATTTCTTTGTTTGATTTCCTGCCTAGAGGCATTCTAGTGAGAAAAAGCAGAAAGTGACATAAGGAAA
This sequence comes from Petaurus breviceps papuanus, assembly GCF_028583685.1. NCBI lineage: Eukaryota > Metazoa > Chordata > Mammalia > Diprotodontia > Petauridae > Petaurus > Petaurus breviceps. The sequence continues at coordinate 32,655,097 of NW_027185712.1, forward strand.
GAGGTCTCAGGCCCTCCCTATCAGAGACTGAGGTAGACATTTGCCCCTGAATATGGGTTTTGACTCTTTGCCTTGGTGTTTCTTTATCTCATTTTAGGTTAAGGAGGTTGAGGCTATAACCTCGTGAGTTTAAAAATGTCAAGAAAGTGAGATATCTGAGATCCATGAGTATAGACCATGCCTAGTTTTGTAGTGAGTTTGACTTTGAGGCCCCAAGGAACAAGAAGTAACATTGGGATCCAGCTCTGCAGTGGTGAAGATGAAGACTCATCTAGCACTGATGTGACATTCGGACATGAAGCCAACTGGACCAATGACGTATAGAAATTGTTAAATGCCCACTCTCCCAAAAGACGAATGCAGTATAGGATTGGGTGGCTAAAGGTGTTGAGGGGGAATGTGTTGATTGCTATACTTGTATGCTTGTATCTTAGAAGTACATATTTCTTTGATCGGTTAATTGGTTAGCTAAAACTGAGGTGTTAGTCACTGGTGGCTAACAGTGAGGAGATCAGAATGGGAACCCAAGCAAATGGCATTAGAGAAAAAGACCCCCAACACCTCAGGAGTATGTTCTGGAAAGGTGAGGCCAAAATACTTGTTATATGCCCCATGCCAGGACATCAAACACATACATACACATGCATTGCACGAATACATAGACATGCAAGTGTCTTTGTGTGCATATATATATTTATACATATGCAAGCTCACATATATTGCTATCTGTGCACATGTATACATGTACATGCATATAAGTATACATTGACTATATGTCATATGGACATATATAAACACATCCATGCATGTATGTGTTCACATATATATGTGTGTGTATATTCACTTATATTTCAGTATTTTTGTTATGGTTATTTTGTGTGTATACAACCAAAATAATACTCTTTATTGGCAATGTTTAAGTTCTTTAAAAGCTAGAATGGGGGAGAACAGTAAATATATCCTATATGTTATTCTGTAAGCCCCTTTGGGGCAGGGATTATTTTTCCTTTTATTATTTGTACCCTCAGCACTTAGCATAGTTTCTGGCACATAGAAGGGGCCTACTAAATGTATATTTCATAGTATTGTATATTTTTGGATCAATATGGATAATGCATTTGTAAGAGAATATCCTAGGTTGTGTCTCTATCCACTGAATGGAGCATTACAATAGAGAAAACTGCATAGGGCATTTTTTGTTAATTTAAGGGAAAAGATGTATGGTTTTTTTCCCTTTTTCCCCTTTCTCTCTCCATTCTTCCAGCTATTGGTTTATGCTAACATGCTGACCTACAAGTCAGAAGATACAGCTGAATATTATTTAAGGCTAAAAGACAGTAATTTGTAAGCCGAACACATTGAACTCATAGACTTTGCTGCCACCTCTCAAGAGCTCAGCTGTTTAAGAAGCTACAGCTTAAATCCCCAACTAGACATCTCAAGGCCACTAGCCAGCCCTGATTGCTGGTACAAAGGCTTAAGGATCAAAACCTTAAGCCTTAGAATGGTGATAAAGGATAAAGAAAGCCAAAAGGACTTAGCATTGGTGAAGTTTAAGAGTATTTGTAAAAGTTTAGCTAGGTCTGACCTTCTGGACGTTGTTATCTTTTTCTTTCCTATCAATATCTTTCACAATAGTCAATACAAGGAAAAGGGACTCATGAGAATGTAGTAAAGCTTTCTTCTGACCAAGACTGTATTAACTTACTCATTTGCTACAAAATAGTTTGTTAATATTGGACCACCAAATATTTGCCCTTTCTTTCTTCTCCCTTCACATCTATTGTCTGTTGTCTGATCCACCTTCATTTGGGACATGCAGGCAATCAATGTACTACTTGCAGAAGTTCAAATTGTTTCCAAGAGCCTTTGTTAATCCAAGATTGGCTTTCAAATGTCTTCCCTTTCCTCCAACCCCTACCCTGGAGGTAAGATTTTGGTTATAGTTTATCAGATATTTTAAAATCCTATTATCCTTTAAAAAAATATTGCCCCTCATGCCAACTGTTTACCCATTTTGAACCTAGTTCAAGCCAAAACTTTTCCTTGCTTGTTTGTTTTAGTATTTTATTTTTATTTTTTCTCAGTTACATTTCAAAACAATTTTTAATGTAAAAAAAAACTTTTGAACTCCAAATTCTCTACCTTCCTGTCTCTCCACCTCCCTTCATTGAGAAGGCAAGCAGTTTGATATAAGTTATTCATGTGTAGTCATGAAAAACATATCCATAATAGTCCTATTGTGAAAGAAAATATAGCCAAAAAAATACTTAGGAAAAATTAAGAAAAAAAGTATGCTTCAATCTGTATTCAAACACAGCACATGTCATTTTGCATCACCTTCTCTAAATCTTTCTTGTTTTTTTCTGAGAGCATCCTGCTCATCATTTCTTATACCACAATAACATTCCATCACCATCAAATAACACGATATGTTCAGCCATTCCCTAATTGATGGGTATCCCCTCAATTTCCAATCCTTTGCCTTCAGAAATGAGCTGCTATAAATATTTTTGTACATACAAGTTCTTTCCTTTTCTTTTTTTCTAAATCTTTTTTGGGATATATACCTAGTAGTGGTTTTCTTTTTTCCTTCATGATGGGCATTTAATTCTTTTTTATTTTGTTAATATTTCATTTATTTATTTTTAGTTTTCAACATTCATTTCCACAAGATTCTGAGTTACAAATTTTCTTCCCATCTTTCCCCTATACCCACCCCAAGATAGTGAGCCCACTGAATACCCCTTCCCCCCAATCTGCTCTCACTTATATTTTCCCCCATTCCCCCCTAACTTTCTAGTAGGGCAAGATGGATTTGTATACCCTAGTGCCTGTATATCTTATTTCACAGTTGCATGTAAAAAATCATTTTTTTTAACATTTGTTTTTAAAACTTTGAGTTTCAGTTTCTCTTCCTTCTTCCCTCTTCACCCACTCCCACTGGGAAGACAAGCAATTCAATATAGGTTGTACATGTGTAGTTATGCAAAACATTTCCATGGTAGTTGTACTGTGAAAGATTAACTATATTTCCCACCATCTATCCTGATCCCCACTTATTCTATTTCCTACTTTGACCCTGTCCCTTTTCAAAAGTGTTTTCTTCTAAATACCCTTTCCCCTAATCTGCCCTCCCTTCTATCAACCCCCCTCTTATCACCTTCCCCCCTATTTTCCTGTAGGGTAAGATACCCAATTGAGTGGGTATGTTAATCCCTCCTTAAGCCAAATTCAATGAGAGTAAGGTTGACCCATTTTCTTTTACCTTCCTGCTCTTCCCCTCCATTGTAACAGTTTTCTCTTGCCTCTTTTATTTGAGGTAATTTACCCTATTCTATCTCTCCCTTTCTCCTTCTCCCATTATATTCCTCTCTCACCTGTTAATTTTATTTTTTTAGATATCATCCCTTCCTATTCAACTAATCTTGTTACCTCTGTGTATACATGTACACACTCACATATGTATTTATACACAATATACCCTCCTCTACATACATATGTGTGTATATGTATATGTATATATATATATATGTATATATTCCCTTCAACTATCCTTATACTGAGAAAAGTCTCATGAATAACAATTATTGTTTTTCCATGTAGGAATGTAAATAGTTCAACTTTAATAGTTCCTTATGATTTCTTTTTCCTGTTTACCTTCTCAAGCTTCTCTTTCTTCTTGTATTTGAAATTAAAATTTTCTGTTCAGCTCTGGTGTTTTCATCAAGAACACTTGAAAGTCCTCTATTTCATTAAATGATCATATTTTCCCCTGAAGTATTATACTCAGTTTTGTTTGTAGGCGATTCTTGGTTTTAATCCTAGCTCCTTTGTCCTCTGGAATATCACATTCCAAGCCCTTCAATTCCTTAATATAGAAGCTGATAGATCTTGTGTTATCCTGATTGTGATTCCACAATACTCAAAGTGTTTCTTCCTGACAGCTTGTAATATTTTTTTCTTGACCTGGGAACTCTGGAATTTGGCTGTGATATTCCTAGGAGTTTTCTTTTGGGGATCTCTTTCAGGAGGTGATCAGTGAATTCTTTCCATTGCTATTTTGTCCTCTGGTTTTAGAATATCAGGGCAATTTTCCTTGAGAATTTTTTGAAGGATGATTTCTAGGCTCTTTTTTTGATCATGGCTTTTAAGTAGTCCAGTAATTTTTAAATTCTCTCTGCTGGATCTATTTTCCAGGTAAGTGGTTTGTCCAGTGAGATATTTCACATTGCCTTCTATTTTTTTTCATTTGTTTGGATCTGTTTTATAGTATCTTGATTTCTTGTAAAGTCATTAGCTTCCATTTGCTCCAGTCAAATTTTGAAGGGATTATTCTCTTCAGTGATTTTTTAAAAATTCCTTTTCCATCTGCCAATTCAACTTTTTAAGGCATTTTTCTCCTTATTGACTTTTTCTACCTCTTTTGCCTTTTGAATTAGTCTACTTTTAAAGGTGTTATTTTCTTCAGTATTTTGGGGGTCTCCTTTAGCAGGCTGTTAGCTCACTTTTCATGATGTTCTTGCATCATTCTCATTTCTCTTCCCAATTTTTCCTTCTATACCCAATTGAGTGTGTATGTTATTCCCTCTTTGAGCCAATTCTAATGAGAGTAAGGTTCAATCACTCCCTTTCACCTTCCCTCTCTTCCCCTGCACTGTAAAAGCTTTTTCTTGACTCTTTATATGAGATAATTTACCCCATTCTGCCTCTCCCTTTATCCTTCTCTCAGTACATTCCTCTCACCACTTAATTTTATTTTTTAGATATCATCCTTTCATATTTAACTCATACCTGTACCTTTGTCTCTATATAATCCACCTAACTACCCTAATAAAGAGTAAGGTCTTATGATTTACAAGTATGATCTTCCAATGTAGGAATGCAAACAGTTTAACCTTATGAAGTCCCTTATGATTTCTCTTTCCTGTTTACCTTTTTCTGTTTCTTTTGAGACTTCTATTTGAAAGTCAAATTTTCTACTCAGCTTTGCTCTTTTCATCAAGAATGCTTGAAAATCCTCTCTCTGTGTGTCTCTCTCTCTTTCTCTTTCTCTCACTCTCTGTCTTTCTGTCTCTCTCTCTGTCTCTCTCTGTCTCTCTGTCTCTGTCTCTGTGTCTCTCTCTGTCTCTCTCTCTCTCTCTCTCTCTCTCTCTCTCTCTCTCTCTCTCTCTGTCCCTGTCTCTCTCTCTCATGGAATGCCCATTTCCCACCCCTAAAGGATTATACTCAGTTTTACTGGGTAGGTGCTTCTTGGTAAAATTCCTGGCTCCTTTGCCTTCTGGAAGATCATATTCCAAGACCTCCAATCCTTTATTGTAAAAGCAGCTAAATCTTGTGTTATCCTGACTGTGACTTCATAATCCTTGAATTGTTTCTTTCTGACTGCTTGCAATATTTTCTCCTTGACCTGGAAGCTCTGGAATTTGACTACAATATTCCTGGCAATTTAAATTTCTGGATATCTTTCAGGAGGTGATTAGTGGATTCTTTCAATTTCTATTTTACCCTCTGATTCTAGAATATAGGAGCAGTTTGATAATTTCTTTTTTTTTAATTTTTTTTTAAGCAATTGGGGTTAAGTAACTTGCTCAAGGTTACACGGCCAGTTATTTCTGGGTGTAGTGCTGAGTGTCTGAGCCCGGGATTCGATCTCCAGGTCGTCCCAACACTGGAACCGGTGCTCTTACTCGCTGAGCCACCTGGCCGCCCCTAAGCAATTGGGGTTAAGTAATTTGCTCAAGGTTACATGGCCAGGTGTTTCTGGGTGGGTGCTAAGTGTCTGAGCCCGGGATTCAATCTCCAGGTCTTCTCAACACTGGAGCCGGTGCTCTTACTTGCTGTGCTACCTGGCCGCCCCAGTTTGATAATTTCTTGAAAGATGATATCTAGGTTCTTTTTGATCATTACTTTCAGGTAGCCTAATAATTTTAAAATTATCTCTCCTATTTTCTAGTTCAATTGTTTTTCCAGTAAAACATTTACACAATCTTCTATTTTTTTTATTCTTTTCATTTTGTTTTATTGTTCCTTTAGTTCTCATAAAGTTATTGCTTCCATTTGCTCCATTCTAATTTTAAAGGCATTATTTTCTTTATTGAGCTTTTGGATCTCCTTTTCCATTTGGCCAATTTTGCTTTTTAAGCCATTTTTTTCCTCATTGGCATTTTTTACCTCATTTACCATTTGACTGAGTCTGTTTTCTAAGGTGTTATTTTCTTCATTTTTTTGTGTGTCTTTTATCAAAGTGATGACTCATTTTCCATCATTTTCTCACATCTTTGTTGTTTCTTTTTCCAATTTTTCCTCTACCTCTCTTACTTGATTTTCAAAATCCTTTTTGAGTAGGAGCTTTGACCTTATTGTCTTTCTCTGAGTGATTGTTTTGATCTTCCTTATCACCATAGTCAGTTTCTATAGTCTGAGGGTTTTTTTCCCCTGTTGTCTGCTCATTTTCCCAGTCAATTACTTGCCTTTTTAACTCCTTGTTAAAGTAGAATTCTGCTCTCAGGATGGAATTCACATTATCCCAAGCTTCTGGGATTTTATGCAACTCTTTTCATAGGTACTTCTGGGGCCCTCTAAGTTTTCAGTTCTTCTAAGGTGGTATCATCTAAGGATAGGTCTTTACTCTTCTCCTGGCCTGTGCTGTCATCTGTGAGTAACCATAAGAACTCTCTTCTGCCCTGAAACTGTGGGGGGAAGGGTCCCCTTTCTACTGCTCCTACAAGCTCTACTGTGATGGTGCTCCTCCGTGCCCTGGGACTGACACCCAGGACAGTGACCCAGATCCAAGTAAGGGCAAAGCAACAGTATCTTGCCTCAGTGCTAGCAAAAGGACTTCTGTAATCCCTTTCTGATCAGTTGTTTGACTCCTTTACTGTGTGTGGGCTGAGAACTCTGGAAGCAGCTGCCACTGCTGCTGTTGATTCAGTCACTCACAAGGCCTACTCCTGGTTTGCTGGGGCAGGGACTGTGATGGCACAACCTATACTGAATTGTGCTCCTCTCTCACACAGGTGTAACACAACTTTCCTACTGTTCTTCTAAGTTGTCTTTGGTTTCTGTGGGCAGAGAGGTCTGGAAACTGCAACTTCTGCCAGTGATTCAGTTGCCCCATGGCCTGATCCAAGTTTTCTTGGCCCTGGTCTGCATTGACATGGCCTGTGCTCTTATCCTGGTGCAACAGATCTTTCTTGTTGACCTTCCAAATTGTCTTGGATTGGAAATTTATTTCACTCCATCTTTTTGTGGGTTCTTCTGTTCTAGAACTTGTTTACAATCATTCTTTAAAGGTATTTGGATGAGTTTGGGGGAGATCTCAGGAAAGTCTCTGCCTTTTCTCCACCATCTTGGCTCCCTCCTTTCATTGTTACTATCATCATATAATCCAATATAAGGGGAAAAAAACTCACATGTCTCCTTACTCATAGACAGAGACAGAAAGTGGTGTGATTTCAGAGAAATTAGAAAATTCCCTTTCTTAAATTTTTTTCTTTTAAACACCTTTTCTTTCCATGTGCTTGCTGATGACTGAACTTCATTTAGAATTCAGCCCTTTGATTCAATGCTCATTGTACCTTGTTAAAATGTAAATATTCCTGATAGAAAAAACAAATTGAACCTTAGCATTAATTTACATCTTAGTGTAAAAAACTTTTAACAGGATCTATCCAGGTTTAGTAAAGGGGTAAGTAGAGAGCATGAGGACAAGAAGCAACCAAGAGGAAAGGAACATGACCAGACTGGATGACAAATGCTGCATACTTTAATTTCATTCAATTTGAGCAATCTTTCAGTATGTTCAACCAGAAGCTACCATTCAAATCAAATTTGTGAGTCTTATATGTTTTATTTCTTTTGCTCCCAGCAATGTCAAAACATATATTATTTGCCCTTAAGCTAACCAGGTCAATAATGTGAGGTCTCCTTTACACTCTGATTCCAAACATTTATTTCCCCCTCAAATTCAGTTACATTTCTCTAGACACAACCTGCATTACCATATCTGGAAATAAGCATATTTCTTATTTGCAAAATGAAGTTAGCCAAAAAGAAAGTTTAAATGTGGATCAACATGCTCTAAAGAAACTTTTCAACATTTTTGAAGCTTGAAATCTTGAGAAAAAGCAGATAAAGTCAGTAACTGAAAGGAAATATACCAATACCATCAAGAACACTTCAAATAGTCAACAAATAAATAAAAATACTAAGAGGTCACTTGTGAGATATGGTGACCAATTTTTAGATCCAAAGCCAAATGGTTTCATTTAATCTTGTGTTTGTTAAACTGTCATTTGTCCTCAAGGAGTTCTACCACAACTAGGGAAAAGTCTTGGTGTACAGGAAGGAAGAGAAAAAACAGTAGTGTTATAGAATGTAGATTGGTGACTTCTGGGAGTCAAGATGGTGGGTCAAATAGTAAATTGCTATAACTCTCCCATAGTTACCTTGGAAAAAACAATAAAATAGCAAGTTCTGGAACAGTAGAGCCAGGGGAAAATGAGATGGATCAGTTTTTTAACCTAGGAGACTTAGAGATCAGTAAGAAAAGTTCCTATTACTTGAGTAAAAGGAGAACATAGTTTAGGACAGGAAACATTGTAGTCCAGCAGCAGTTTCCACTTCAGCAAATAAGAGGGAGATCCTGAACCCCAGTGGGGTAGAGCAGTCAAACACCAATATCAGAACTCCCATTTGACTTAGCAAAGCCAGGAGAGCTGACAGACTCCAGCCCTGAAAATTATCATGCACTTTAGGGTAGGCCTTGACAGGTAGATATCCTTCAAGGAGTCAGACCTCCATGTGCTTCTGTGCAGCCCTGGGCAGTTTGGCATCTTGTGGCTGCCAGAACTCTGTGTGCTTCAGTACAGCCTAGGTCCTCCAGTGACCAGACCTTCACATGCTATAGTGTAGCCCCACGGAAATGCAGAAAACCCCCACCAGGATTCAGCACACACCAGACACCACCACTAGGACCTCAGCTAGCACTAGGTAAGCTGTGAGACAACTATAGCTTCCAGCTGGCAGCACCTGAAGCCCCATCACACAAAGCCAGTGATCAGGCCCCTGTCCCCCAACACAAGAAACTTGCGAAAGTGCTTCATGTGCTCCTGTAGGAGAGCTCAACTTTAAAAGCCCCCAAATAGGCAAAAAAAGATAAGCAAGAAGAAAAAAAGAACACTGACCATAGAAATTTGTTATGGTGACAGGGAAGAACAAAACACAAACTCAGAAGATGACAACATTGTCAACATACCTACATCTGAAACCTCAAAGGGGAATATTAATTGGTCTTAAGCCCAAAAAGTCTTCTTGGAAGAGCTCAAGAAGGAGTTTAAAAGTCAAATAAGAAAGGTAGGAGAAAAATTGGGAAAAGAAAGTAGAGGTATGCAAGGAAGAGTCAACAGCTTGGAAAAGGGACAAAAGCTTAACTGAAGAAAACAATTCCTTAAAAAAAATAGAACCGGCCAAATTGGAAAAAGAAAATACACTGAAGAAAATAACTCATTAAAAAGTAGAATTGACAAAATGGAAAAGGAGGTCCAAAAGTTCACTGAAGAAAACAATTTCTTAAAAATTACAATTGGGCAAGTGGAAGCTAATAGCTCTTTGAGATATCAAGAATCAGTGAAACAAAAATCAAAAGAATGAAAAAGTAGAAGAACATGTTTAAAATCCCTCATTAGAAACACAACTGACACGGAAAATACAAAACTCAAAAGGAATATAAAAGGGAAAGAAAAAAAAACGTTATTCAATAAGGTTAAACCATATATATTCCTACACAGGAAGATAATATTCTTGAGAACTATACCTTTATTAAAGCATTTTGAAGAGGTATACATTGACAGAGGGTGCAGTTATAAGTTGACTTTGATGTGATGATAAAAAAATTAAGTTAGGGATGAAAAAAGGGATTGTACTGGAAGAAGAGGAAAGGGGGAGGCAGAATAGGGTAAATTATATCACATAAAGAAGCACTAGTATAGTAGAGGGAAAGAAGGGGGGCAAGCATTATTTGAACCTTACTCTCATTGGATTTGACTCAAAGAGGGAACAATATTCACATTCAGTTAAGTATAGAGATCCATGTTTATAGAAAACTTTCAGGACTTCCCCAGCTCCACTAATGAAATATTCCTCTGTCCTATACTATTATCTGAAAGGTTACAGGGGAGATAAGCAGCAGGACATATAACCTTCTTTGGATGTAGAGAACCTTTGGGGTCTCTCGGCCCTACTAAAGGAATGTTTCCCTGCCCTATACAATTATCTACAAGGTTATAGGGCAGATAAGCAAAGGGTGTCCAATCTTTTTTTGTTTATACCTCCAGATATGGTCCTATGATATTACCCTAATGAATAACTAACCTGTAAATAGTAAACAAGATCAAGCGAGGGTCCTTGTATATTACGGGCATTGTTTTGGGTCACATAGAGGGAAGGTCCTTGTACATTGCATTCTTTTGGGGTATCTACATTCTTTTGGGTCATGTAGACCTTCTGTTGGGGGGCATATAAACTCTGTGAGCTCCTTATATCTTTGGCTCTATATAAAATGATCCTGTAATAAACAGACTATTGATTACAACTCTGTCTCATTATTCTCACCACTCACTAGCCTACCAACTGTGCTGGCCACAGTACATGTTACCCTATGGGGAAGTAGGAGAAGAAAGGAGAAAGAAAAGGGAAAGCAGAACTAAGGAAAGAATTAGTAGGAAAAAGAGAATGGAAAGGGGAGAGGAAATGATGGAAGGGAGGGTAGATTAAGGGAGGAGATGGTCAGAAGCAAAACACTAGAGAGGAAGGAATGAGTGAAAGGTGAGAGAAATAATAAATGGGGGTGGGAGAATAGGATGGAGAGATGTAAAGCCAAGCATGAACACTTTTCCAAAGGAATACTTCTGAGAACAGCTTCAAGGTTCTGGTTACATAGTATATTAAACTATTTATTCAGCAGTAAATTAAAGCAAAACATTCACAAAAATCAAAGTATATCATTCACAATGGTATAACTTAATAACTTATCACTAAAATGGCCACATAGTTATCACCAAAGTGGTCACATAGTTTTGAGCAAAAAATGAAATCCATTAAAAAATTAACTCAATCATCCTTAACAAGGCAAACCTCCTTAATAGACACAAAGTACAAAACTCAATAAGACCCTCCTCCAGAATTTCTGTAAACATACAACAAAAAATCCTCTTCCAGAGCTTTTGAACCAGCAGCAAGTTCCCAGGTCTTCTGTAATAGCAGCAATGTCCTCTATCAACAGATGAATCTGACAAAGTAACATCAAAACAGACAGACAAAGTACAGGCAACACAGCCATGCTTCCTCCCAGTTACCCTGTTTTCTCATTTCTCAGTTCTCAATTCTTTTCTCAGTTCTTCTCAGTTCTCCATTCTGCCACCCCAAGTTCTGTTCTCCATTCTGTTCTCAATCCATAGCAATTCTCAGAAGTTCTCAGAATCCTAGAAGTTCTCTCTCAGCAATTCTGGGTCTCTAGCTTGGGCTTTTCCTTATATATGGTATTAGATCCTACCTGTTCCACCTCTTCCTGGTACATCATCAACTTCCTCCCACTTTGGGATTTACAAGTTCTGGATCTTAATACTTGATACAATCATGAACTTGAAACAAGGTGCTAAGTACCTGTTTGATTGCCAATACAAGGGGCAGGGAAGATCTTCAAATCTGCATTACCAGTACAAGAGAGAGACACAATAATCATTACTGTGAATGTGAATGGGATTAACTCTCCCATAAAATGGAAGTAAATGGCAGCGTGAATTAAAAAAAAACATAATCCTACAATACATTATTTACAATGAAGCAGAGGGATATACACAAAGTAAAGGCACAAGGCTAGAGCAGAATATAGTGTGCTTCAGTTGAAGTAAAAAAAAAGGAAAGCAGGGGTAGCAATCCTCATTTCAGACAAAGCAAAAGCAAAAATAGATCTAATTAAAAGAGATAAGGAAGGAAACTACATGCTGCTAAAAGGTACCATACACAATGAAGTAATATCAATACTAAACATATTTGCACCAAATGGTATAACATCCAAATTGTTAGAGGAGATGTTAAGAGAGTTATAAGAATAGACAGTAAAACTCTACTCATAGGGAACCTTAATCTCCCCCTCTCAAAACTAGATAAATATAACAACAAAAGAAACAAGGAAGAAGATAAGGAGGTGAATAGAATTTTGTAAAAGTTAGATATGGTAGACTTCTGGAAAAAAACTGAATGAAAATAGAAAGAAATATACCTTTTTCTTGGTGGTACATGGCACCTACACAAAAGCTGACCATGTACTAGAGGATTAAAAACCTCACAATTTAATATGGAAAGGCAGAAATATTAAAAGAATCTTTTTCAGACAATGAAGCAATAAAAAATGCATGTAATAAATGGTCGTGGGAAAGATAGATTTAAAATTAATTGGAAACTAAATAATCTAATCCTAAAGAATGAGTGGGTCAAAAAACAAATCATAGAAATAACTCAATTCAAGAGAGTAACATACCAAAACTTACAAGATGCAGTCAAAGCAGTTCTTAGGGAAAATTTAATATCTCCAAATGCTTACATGAATGCAATAGGGAAAGGGATCAATGAATTGAGCATGTATCTAAAAAAGCAAAAAAAAAAAGGAACAAATTAAAAATCCCCAAATTAATACCAAATCATAAACTCTGAAAATCAAAGGAGAGATAAATAAGATTGGAATTAAGAACACTATTGAACAAATAAATAAATCTAAGAGCTGGTTTTATGGGAAAACTAATGAAACAGATTAACCTTTTAAAAATTGGATTAAATGAGTACACATTTAGATATAAATAAGCAAATTGGGAGAGCAAGAAATAGTTTTCCTGTCAGATCTATGGAGAATTGAACAATTTATGACCAAACAAGAGACAGAGAATATTATGTAATGAAAAATGTGTAATTTTTATCACATAAAATTAAAAAGATTTTTGCACCAATAAAGCCAATGCAACCAATTTTAGAAGAGAAGCAGAAATCTGGGAAACGTTTTTTTATAGCCAGTGTCTTTATTAAAGGCATCACTTCTAAAATATATTGAGAACTAAATCAAATTTATAAGAATAAAAGTCATTCCCTGATTGATAAATAGTCAAACAATATGAACAGGCAGTTTTCATCTGAATAAATTAAAGCTATATATAGTCATATAAAAATGCTCTAAATCACTATTGATTAGAGAACTGTAAAATAAAACAACTCTGAGGTACCACCTCATACCTACCAGAGAGGCTAATATTACAATAAAGTAAAATGTTGGATGTTGGAGGGAAACATGAGAAATTTGGGATATTGAAGTTGGTATAGTTGTGAACTGATCCAACTATTCTGGAAAACAGTTAGGAACTATGCCCAAAGGTCAATAAAACTGCATACCCTTTGATCCACAACACCACTACTAGGTCTGTAAACCAAAGAGATCATCAAAAAGGGAAAAGGACCTACATATGCAAAAATATTCATAGAAGCTCTTTCTGTGGTGGGCAAGAATTGGAAATTAAGGGGATGCCCATCAAATGGGATAAGACTGACAGTTGTGGTATGTGAATATAATTGAATACTATTGTGCTATGAGAAATGATGAGTACTGAATTTCAGAAAAAACTGGAAAGATTTACCTGAACTTATTCTGAATGAAGTGAGCAGAACCAGGAGAACATTGTACTCAGTCACAGCAACATTATGTGATGACTTCACTCTTTTCAGCAATATGATGATCTAAGACAATTTCAAAAGACTCCTCATAGAAAATGCAATCTACATCCAGAGAAAGAACTATGAAGTTTGAATGCAAATCAAAGCATACTATTTTCTCTTTTTTTTTCTTTCTCGTGGTTTTCACCTTTTATTCTGATTCTTTTTTTCACAACTTCATTAATATGATTGTATATGTATAATCTATAGCAGATTGCTTGCCCTCTTGTAGAGGGGGAAAGGGAAGGTGAGAGGGAGAAAAACAATTTGTAACTCAATATCTTAAAAAAGTTAAAAAAAAAGAAAGTTGATTGGAGTAAAGATTTGTTAGTATAGGAATAAGTGTGGATAATTTTTTATTCATGCATTCTTTCAGTTATTCACTCATTTACCAAATGTTGCCAGTGTGTTTATTATAGACAGTAACATATAATAAGGAGTTAAAACAATAGAACAAAAGATAACAGTTGAGCCAAGAGAGATTCTTGTAAAAGAAACATAGAAATGTATAATCAGATCCACAGCCTGTGCCAAAAGTTCATTGTGGCTGACTTTTCCCCCATGCTTTACTCATCACTTCAATATTTGACTGCTATCAATTTATATAACCTCTAAAGTTCCTTTTCCCATCTGTCAAGGAGGGATAAGAACAGTTGTTTTGCAATCCCCCTCAAAAGGAAGTTAGAAGGAGTAGTGGGAAAAAAAGTCTCAGAGGTCCAAATTAAAAAAAAAAACCTAAATATAGGTCATCATTGCCTTTCTGTCTTTTATGGACAATAATATCCTTAATGTATTTTTTCTTTCCATGAATATAAAGTTGTGTTTTTATTCAGATGTAAAGTCCTAATTTTAATGTCTTCTTACTTTATTGCATGTTAGGAAACTAAATTGTTTCAGGCTGCCTTATGCATATGTCATTGTTTTATCTACTCCAGGGCCATGACAAATGTATTATATAAACTTGTGATGAAATCAAAGGAAGCACTTTAAGTATAAACAATTTGGAAACCATGCTGAGCTTCATGGAAGATATTATCTTTTGTATCCCCAAATCCATGGTTTTCATTAAATTTTACCTATGGTTTCCGTGTCAGAATCTCAATGTCTAGTTGAAAATCTCTTCATCTAGTGTGGTTTCTTAATAATTTCATTGAATCCTGTCGTTCAATTTATTTTTATTTTTTCTTTTCAAGTCTAGATTACCCTATTTCCTAATCAACTTTTTGTACTTTTATATGTTTTAGATACAGTTATTTCACAGATTTATAAAAGGCATGAACCTCTAATATTGGACATTTATGAGCCTCATAATTTTCAGTGGGATTTAGATATGCTACAGTTGTTTAAAATCTTGCCCAAACCAGCATTATTATAATAAGTCATGATCCATTTAAGTATCCTACTCTAGGTTTAAATGGATTGCCCCAATCAGAGAGAACTTGGGATGGAGCAAGTAAACCAAGATCCAGTGGCTAAGGTTAGGACCAACATGTTAGTACTTAAAACAATGCCTACAACTAATAAGCCCCTGTCACAGGGGACAAAATGCAGTATTGGTGACATATATGATGTAAGTATTGAAGAAATAAGAAAAGCAGTTTTACAAACTGAGGGAGAAAAGTAGTGTCCAGACAGAATGGGAAATGGACCTGAATTGACAAACCAGGGAAACAGTTTCAAGAGAATATTCTGCAATCAGAGTCATAATTCAAGATATCAAATTGGGTCCAGAAGACTTATCAACTTAAGCTGTGCTGGTCAAAAGCAATTAAAGGCAACTGGGAAACAGAGGAGAGAGGAAAATTTCTGATAAACCATCAAGGTCTCAAGAAGACCCACTCTTCAAAGTCATTTTTAAAACAAATATTGCTGTTACTGTATATAACATTCTCTTGGTTCTGCTCTCTTTGTTATTCATTTTTTTTTGCTTTTTGGAGGTGGAAGGACAGGGCAATTGGGGTTAAGTAACTTGCTCAAGGTTACACGGCCAGGTATTTCTAGGTGTGGTGGTAAGTGTCTGAGCCCAGATTTGATCCCAGGTCATCCCAACTCTGGGGCCTATGCTCTTATTCACTGCTGCTACCTAGTTGCCTCTAAGCAATTGGGGTTAAGTAACTTGCTCAAGGTTACATGGCCAGGTGTTTCTGGGTGGGTGCTAAGTGTCTGAGCCTGGATTCGATCCCAGGTCATCCCAACTCTTTGGCCAGTGCTCTTACTCGCTGTGCTACCTGGTCGCCCCTTCCACCCCCCCCCCTTTATTCATTTTTAAACAATACTTTTTATCTTTCAGGACAACAGTATTCCATTGAATTCATATTCCACAATTTGTTCACTTATTGTGATGAGATTAACTCATGAGAGTATACCTTAAGAAGATGGCGAAGTACAAGCATGACCTTCCCATGGCTCTAGCTTCCACCTTCCCCAATCCATGTAAAAAGGGGACTCTAAACAAACTTTGGAGCTGCAGAACCCACAAAACGACACAATGAAGCTAACCTCCCGATGAGGACAGCCAAGCAGGCCAGCAGGAATCCAGCACATTGCTCTGGAAGCCAAGCCCAGACCCATACAAAGGCTTTAGCCCCAGGGAGGGCCTGACCAGTCGCCAGCCAGAGGGACTCCAGATCAGCAGCAGCTGTGGCCATTTCCAGATTTATCAACACATAGATGTGAAGGACAAAGTGAGAGGTCAGTGCAGTCTGGACTTTTGGACCAGTAAGTGGGAGTGTGTGGCTTTTACCCCCAGGGCGAGAAGACGCTGAGACGCAGGCACAGCCAGCCAATGCCACATGGCAGCTTCAGCTCCTGGTCTGCAGAGTGTAGGGGGAGCAAGCACCACTCTAAGGGGTAATCACTCTTGCTTTAACCTTCTTGGATCTGGATTACAGTCTAGGGTGGAGGTCCTGGGGTGTGTGGCCAGCTTTCCAGAGTGTGTGTAGACCTCGGAGAGGGCACCCATCTAATACCTCTGGCAGCTGAGAAAACCCCAATGTTTGGGATGAAAGCTCCCCTGTCTGGTGGCAGAGTCCTACTGTGGCAAAAAGCCCCAAAGTCAAGTAATTGAGTGGCAAAATGAGCAGGCAAAGGAAACAAAGCAGACAGAAGATTCCAACATTACACTCCTATTTGGGGGACAAAAAGGAGCAAAGCAAGGACCAGGAGGAAAACAGTGAAGTCAGAACTCCTGCACCAAAAGCTTCAAAGGAAAATACAAGCTGGTTACAGGCCATAGAGGACCTTAAGAAGCAGATAAGAAAAGTAGAGGAAAAATTGGGAAGAGAAATGAGAACAATGCAAGAAAATTATGAAATGAGAGTCAACAGCTTGACTGAGGAAAATAATACCTTAAAAAACAGACTGACTCAAATGGCAAAGGAGGCTCAAAAAGGCAATGAGGAGAAGAATGCCTTAAAAAGCCAAATTTGCCAGATGGAAAAAGAATCTCAAAAGCTCAATGAGGAGAATCATTGCTTCAGAATTAGATTGGAGCAAATGGAAGCTAATGACTTTATGAGAAATCAAGATGCTGTTAAACAGATCCAAACAAATGAAAGAATAGAAGGCAATGTGAAATATCTAGTGGGAAAAACCACTGACCTGGAAAATAGATGCAGGAGTGACAATATAAAAATTATTGGACTACATGAAAGCCATGACAAAAGTAAGAACCTAGAAATAATCCTCCAGGAAGTTCTCAAAGAAAATTGCCCTGATGTTTTAGTACCAGAGGGCAAAATAGAGGTTGCAAGAATAAAGATCCCAAAAAGAAAACTCCTAGGAATATTATAGCCAGGTTCCAGAATTCCCAGATTAAGGAGAGAATATTACAAGCAGCCAGGAAGAAAAAATTTGAATATTGTGGAAACACAATCAGGATAACCCAGGATCTGGCAGCTTCTACACTGAGGGATCGAAGGGCTTGGAATATGATATTCTGGAGGGCAAAGGAGCTGGGATTAAAACCAAGAGTCACCTACCCAGCAAAATTGAGTATCATGTTTGAGAGGAAAATATAGTCATTCAGTGGAATAGAGGACTTTCAAGCATTCCTGCTGAAAAAACCAGAGTTGAATAGAAAATTTGACATTCAGATACAAGAAGCAAGAGAAGCATGAGAAGGTAAACAGGGAAAAGAAATCATAAGGAACTTATCAAAGTTGAACTATTAACATTGCTACATGGAAAAGCAATAATTGTAACTTATGAAACTTTTCTCAGTAGTTGAAGGGATTAGAAAAAATATATATATGCGTGAGGGTATATGGGCATATGAATACATATGTGAAAGTGTGTATATATGTTTACAGGTATACATAGATAGAGGGCACAGGATCAATTTAACAGGAAGGGATGATACTTAAAAGGTGAAATTAAGAGGTGAGAGAAGAATATAATTAGAGGAGATGGGGAGAGACAGATTGGGGTAAACTATCTCATAAAGAAGAGGCTAAGGAAAATGGTTACAATGGAGGGGAAGAATAGGAAGGCAAAAGGGAATGGGTCAACCTTATTCCAATTGAATCTGGCTTGAGGAGGGAGTAAAATACACACTAAATAGGGAATCTCACCCTCCAGGAGAGTAGGGGGGGAAGGGGATGAGAGGGGGGATGATGAAAGGGAGGGCAGGCTGGGGGGGGGGGGGGGG